>NC_041390.1:294583563-294584538 GCF_002162155.2 Triticum dicoccoides
CGCGGGAAAGATCCGACCTCGAATCGAAATCTTCATCACCATGGTAGGGCGAGAGATCCTTGACGTTGAAGACGTCGCTCACGTTGTACTTGTCACGCGGGAGGTCAATCTTATAAGCGTTGTTGTTGTAATGTGCTAGCACCTTGAAGGGTCCATCGGCTCGTGGTAGAAGTTTGGACTTGCGTTCGTTGGGGAAGCGTTCCTTTCGAAGGTGTAGCCACACAAGATATGTTGAATATCATGGGTTGCTTGTTGACGTTGAGCTTGGTCACGAGTCATTGTACTTGGCGCTCGATGGTGTGCCTTGTATCTTCATGCATCTTCTTGAGATAGTTCACTCGTGCACTCGCGTCCATATTGGTGTGCTCTTGTAGTGGTAGAGGAAGAATGTCCAATGGGGACAATGGGTTGAATCCATAGACGACCTCGAAGGGGGATGATAGAGGCAAAGGTGTCCTGTCTTTCGATGAGAAGGTGGATTTCGCTTTGGTGGAAGTCGACTTTGACGATCCGACTACGAACGTGCGAGGACGTCGCGCCTTAGCAATCGCTAAACCAACTCCGAGAGGTTATTGACCACGCCGGGGCACGATCAACCTGACCACGAGGGTCTGTTTCCTGCGAGCAAACGAAGAACAAGCAAGAAACTAAGATTGCAATCTGGATATTGCGAATATAAGATGAAAGCTTTATTGATCAAGGTGGGATTCTGTGACGCCTTTGTCTGGTCGTTGAACACAAACGAAGTACGCGAAGTTGCAGCTATGGCGAACTTTTAATCTAAACAAAACCCAAAGTCTAAACGATGCCCTAAGGGCTGTATATATGGAGGAAGAGGGGGGAATTTCGTGGCCCTTGGTGGAGGGGTCCGAAATCAACCCTATCTCTTGTTTCCCCACACATACGGACTCTAAAAATAGCCTATACTTATGTATTTCGAAATTACATGGGCCTGGCCCAATAATAAGGTGACGC
>NC_041390.1:294590000-294639139 GCF_002162155.2 Triticum dicoccoides
GGCGAGTGTCTCAAAACTCTTCTTAGCTCAAACTGACAGGATGGGCACGAAATTTTTTCGACCAATTTTTTTTTTTTGACTGCCCGGACCCAAAAACTGGAAACGGGTCAAAAAAAACTTCCTATAATGGCACCTGTCTCAAAACACTCAGAAACACCTAAAAATAGGATAGCCAGAATTTTTTTCGAAAAATGCGTTTTCGAAAAATTTTGGGCCTAAACGGAGCGTGGCTACCCGACTCTTTTTTTTCCGAAACCTACTCCGGCAAGGAAACACGAATCGGAAACTAGATGGATCTCGAAAACAACCCTAATAAGCAAGGAACTCGGATTGGTGGTGGATATATGGTGGTGGTATATGGCAGCGGTGGTGGTAGCGGTGGTAGTATATGGATATGGATCGGTGGTGGTATATGGACACGGATTGGTGGTGGTATATGGATACGGATTCGGAGCGGTGGTGGTAGATGGCAGGGGCGATGATGATGGTGCGGCGGCGGCGTGACAACTTATGACCAGAACTCGAAACTCTAAAAGACTAGACTCTAAGACCAGCAACTAGACACGACGATGCAACCGCAAATTCAACAAAGCAAAACCCTAAAAAGATTATGCAAAGGCTCAGATTGGTTCGGATATGATGAACTAACCCTAATTTTTTTGTGGCTTTTTCGTGGACTGTAGGTATGAAGAACAGACTCGATCTAAACTACGAAAAACTGTAAAATCTCACCGAGCAACCTGGAAATCTGATACCACTTGATAGAGGCAAAGGTGTCCTGTCTTTCGATGAGAAGGTGGATTTCGCTTTGGTGGAAGTCGACTTTGACGATCCGACTACGAACGTGCGAGGACGTCGCGCCTTAGCAATCGCTAAACCAACTCCGAGAGGTTATTGACCACGCCGGGGCACGATCAAACTGACCACGAGGATCTGTTTCCTGCGAGCAAACGAAGAACAAGCAAGAAACTAAGATTGCAATCTGGATATTGCGAATATAAGATGAAAGCTTTATTGATCAAGGTGGGGTTCTGTGACGCCTTTGTCTGGTCGTTGAACACAAACGAAGTACGCGAAGTTGCAGCTATGGCGAACTTTTAATCTAAACAAAACCCAAAGTCTAAACGATGCCCTAAGGGCTGTATATATGGAGGAAGAGGGGGGAATTTCGTGGCCCTTGGTGGAGGGGTCCGAAATCAACCCTATCTCTTGTTTCCCCACACATACGGACTCTAAAAATAGCCTATACTTATGTATTTCGAAATTACATGGGCCTGGCCCAATAATAAGGTGACGCAGCACCTAAAATAGCCTCGGGACGAAATTTATGAAGTGGCATCTTGTATATTTCGTCCAAGGCTTCATGCACCCATTATGGTGGCTTCAAAGTCCTGAAATCATCACTTGTAACTCCGTTCTTGTTCCCCTTGCGCATGCCATCATCTCCATGCTTGTTCTTGCTCCAATGTTGATAGAGGCAAAGGTGTCCCGTCTTTCGATGAGATGGTGGATTTCGCTTTGGTGGAAGTCGACTTTGACGATCCGACTACGAACGTGCGAGGACGTCGCGCCTTAGCAATCGCTAAACCAACTCCGAGAGGTTATTGACCACGCCGGAGCACGATCAACCTGACCACGAGGGTCTGTTTCCTGCGAGCAAACGAAGAACAAGCAAGAAACTAAGATTGCAATCTGGATATTGCGAATATAAGATGAAAGCTTTATTGATCAAGGTGGGGTTCTGTGACGCCTTTGTCTGGTCGTTGAACACAAACGAAGTACGCGAAGTTGCAGCTATGTCGAACTTTTAATCTAAACAAAACCCAAAGTCTAAACGATGCCCTAAGGGCTGTATATATGGAGGAAGAGGGGGGAATTTCGTGGCCCTTGGTGGAGGAGTCCGAAATCAACCCTATCTCTTGTTTCCCCACACATACGGACTCTAAAAATAGCCTATACTTATGTATTTCGAAATTACATGGGCCTGGCCCAATAATAAGGTGACGCAGCACCTAAAATAGCCTCGGGACGAAATTTATGAAGTGGCATCTTGTATATTTCGTCCAAGGCTTCATGCACCCATTATGGTGGCTTCAAAGTCCTGAAATCATCACTTGTAACTCCGTTCTTGTTCCCCTTGAGCATGCCATCATCTCCATGCTTGTTCTTGCTCCAATGTTCATCCTTCTCCAAGCTAGGCCCTTCATTTGTAAGCAAAACAAATGTATCCAATTTAGGCAGCATCATATTCCCATGAACATTAGAATCATTACCAAGAAACGAAAGTACCTGGTAATTTAGTTGGCGTGCACGAGCTCTAGTAATTGGTCCAGTATGTATAGCAGCAGGGGCTGTGGGTGTAACAATTGTATTGATGTCCTCATCAGGGGACTTGCCGGTAGTTGAGTGTCTTGCGCGGTTGTAGGCATACTCGGCAATCGGTAGGCACTCTTCCCACTCCTTGATGTTCCTCTTGATCAACACGCGTAGTAGAGTGGAAAGTGTTTGGTTCGTCACTTCCGTTTGGCCTTCGGTTTGTGGATGGTATGCCATGGATAATAGTAGCTTGATTCTGAGCTTGGCGTATAGGGTCTTCCAAAAGTAACTCAAGAACTTGACCTCGCGGTCCGAGACAATCGTCTTTGGCACTCCATGTAGGCGTAAGATTTCCCTACAAAAGAGATTTGCAACATGTGAAGCATCATCTATCTTGTTGCAAGGAATGAAATGAGCCATTTTAGAGAATCGGTCCACAACAACAAACACGGAATCCTTTCCATTTCTAGTCCTGGGCAAACCACGTACAAAATCCATGCTAATATCTTCCCATGGGTGATATGGAATTGGAAGGGGTGTATATAGACCATGAGATTGAGCTTTGGACTTAGCTTTGCGACATGTCGAACATCAGGTGGTGAAGCGTGAGACGTCGCGTGACATCTTGGGCCAATAGTAGTTCTTGGAGAGCGTAGCGAATGTCTTGTCGCGTCCAAAGTGTCCCATGAGTCCTCCTCCATGAGATTCTTGCAAAAGTAACAAACGAAGAGAAGACTCGGGGATGCAAAGTTTGTTAGCTCTCATAAGATAATCATCTTTGATGTAATAGTGTTCCCAAGATGTATGCGTCAAACTTTTGGCATAAGGAATAGCAAAAGTAGGATCATGCGCATATAAGTCTTTTATGTGCTCAAAGCCTGTGACATTCAATTCAAGTTGAGTAACAAGCATGCATATACGGGAAAGCGCATCCGCCACAACATTTTCCTTACCTTTTATATACTTGATGACATAAGGAAATGACTCAATGAATTCACTCCATTTAGCATGACGCTTGTTCAACTTAGTTTGACCCTTAAGATACTTAAGCGTTTCATGGTAGGTATGGATGACAAATTCATGAGGGCGAAGATAATGTTCCCATTCATGCAAAACTCGCAATAAAGCATATAGCTCTTTGTCATAGATGGGGTAGTTGAGTTGCACTCCAGAAAGTTTCTCACTAAAGTAAGCTATGGGGCGCTTCTCTTGTGTTAACACACCTCCTATGCCATTACCACTAGCATCGCAATGAATTTCGAAAGGTTTGTCAAAGTTGGGTAATGCAAGCACGGGGGCATGAGTAAGCAAATTCTTAAGCTCATTGAATGCGGTATCTTGGGATGGTCCCCAAACAAAAGGCGCATTCTTCTTGCTCAAAGCATGCAAAGGTGAAGCAATGGTGCTAAAATCCTTCACAAATCGATGATAGAAACCGGCTAAACTAAGGAAACTACACACTTGTTGCAAGTTGGTTGGTTGAGGCCAAGTTTTAATAGCATTGATCTTAGATTCATCTACATGAACACCCTTAGAAGACACAACGAAACCCAAGAAAACAAGCTTATCAACACCAAAAAGGCATTTGTCCATATTAGCGTAAAGGTCCTCTTTTCTAAGAGTTTGTAGCACGGTTCGAAGGTGGGGGACATGGTCTCTTAGATATTTGCTAAAGACAAGAATGTCGTCAAAGTAGACCACAACAAATACACCAATATATGGTCGAAAAACAAAATGCATGAGTCGCATGAAAGTACCGGGTGCTTCGAATAAACCCATTGACATAACGCCATTCATATAAGACAAATTTGGTCTTAAATGCGGATTTCCATTCATCACCTTCTTGGATGCGTATTTGATTGTAGACACTTTTAAGGTCAATCTTAGAGAAAATGGTGGTTGCACTAAGCTCATCAAGCATATCATCGAGGCGTGGAATGGGGTAACGATAACGTATGGTAATAGCATTGATAGAATGACAATCTGAACACATGCGAAATGTACCATCTTTCTTGGGAACAAGGATTACCGGGACGGCACAAGGGCTCAAACTTTCTTGAACATGGCCGCTGATGAGTTGTTGTACTTGCCATTGGATCTCCTTAGTTTCCTCAGGGTTGACGCGGTAGGAAGCCTTGTTAGGAAGAGGTGCTTCGGGGATGAGGTCAATTCAGTGCTCGATGCCTCGTAGTGGAGGTAGACCCGGATGTAGTTCGTCGGGGAAAACATATTGGAATTCCTGCAAAAGAGAAGATAACACTAAAAGTAGATTGTGAGAGGTGTTAGCTTTTGGTGCATCATCCTTGCACAAAAGTACATAGTGCATGACACTTGATGGGTTCTCACACACTTCTCTCATCTCATGTTTGGTGGCAAATAGAACTAAGTTCTTCTTGTCGCTCATCGTGGAGGCACTCAATTTGGGCTTGTGGCGCTCACTCTCTTTTTGGTGGTTCGCTCTCTCACTATTCTCTCCATGATGGGTGGCTTGCTTGTCTGCAATCACTTGGCTTGGAGACATAGGTCGAAGAACGTACTCCTTTCCTTTCGTCTTGAAACTATAGTGGTTCGTTCGGCCATTGTGGATGACACCTCGATCAAATTGCCAGGGCCGTCCAAGGAGGAGGTGGCAAGCGGACATCGGAACAACATCACACTCCAAAGTTGTGATGCCCCGAGTTCGATGCGCCAGGTGTCTTCCAGTTATTCGCTGTCCTTGCCATGTCATTTTGCTTGTGTGTTACATCTTGTCATGTCATCATGTGCATTGCATCATCATGTTTTCAAAACTTGCATCCGTCCGGGTTCCCCCAGTTCCGTCTGTTGTCCGTTTTGAGCCCAGACACACTTGCATGCGGCTACCTCTTGAGCACTGCGTTGGTTTTCCCAGAAGAGGAAGGGATGATGCAGCAAAGTAGCGTAAGTATTTCCCACAGTTTTTGAGAACCAAGGTATCAATCCAGTAGGAGGCTACGCGCGAGTCCCTCATACCTGCACAAAACAAATAAATCCTCGCAACCAACGCAAATAGGGGTTGTCAATCCCTATAAGGCCACTTACGAGAGTGAGATCTGATAGATATGATAAAGACAATATTTTTGGTAATTTTGTGATAAAGATGCAAAGTAAAATAAAGGCAAAGTAAATATCAAAGGAAATAACTAAGTAGTAGGAGATTAATATGATAAAGATAGACCCGGGGGCCATAGGTTTCAGTAATGGCTTCTCTCGAGAGCATAAGTATTCTACGGTGGGTGAACAAATTACTGTTGAGCAATTGACAGAATTGAGCATAGTTATAAGAATATCTAGGCATGATCATGTATATAGGCATCACGTTCGAGACAAGTATACCGACTCCTGCCTGCAACTACTACTATTACTCCACTCATCGACCGCTATCCAGCATGCATCTACAGTATTAAGTTAAAAACAGAGTAACGCCTTAAGCAAGATGACATGCTGTAGAGGGATAGACTCATGCAATATGAAGAAAACCCCATCTTGTTATCCTCGATGGCAACAATACAATACGTGCCTTGCTGCCCCTACTGTCACTGGGAAAGGACACCACAAGATTGAACCCAAAGCTAAGCACTTCTCCCATTGCAAGAAAGATCAATCTAGTAGGCCAAACCAAAATGATAATTCGAAGAGACTTGCAAAGATAACCAATCATACATAAATAATTCAGAGAAGATTCAAATATTATTCATAGTTAGACTTGATCATAAACCCACAATTCATCAGTCTCAACAAACACACCGCAAAAAGAAGATTACATCAAATAGTTCTCCACAAGAGAGGGGGAGAACATTGTATTGAGATCCAAAAAGAGAGAAGAAGCCATCTAGCTACTAACTGTGGACCCGTAGGTCTGAGGTAAACTACTCACACTTCATCGGAGGGGCTATGGTGTTGATGTAGAAGCCCTCCGTGATCGATGCCCCCTCCGGCAGAGCTCCGGAACAGGCCCCAAGATGGGATCTCGTGGATACAGAAAGTTACGGTGGTGGAATTAGGTTTTTGGCTCCGTATCTGGTCGTTTGGGGGTACGTGGATATATTTAGGAGGAAGGAGTACGTCGGTGGAGCAACAGGGGGCCCACGAGGGTGGAGGGCGCGCCTGGGGTAGGCAGGCGCAACCCCCTACCTCGTGGCCTCCTCTCTTGTGCCTTGACGTAGGGTCCGAGTCTCCTGCGTCTTATTCGTTGAGAAAATCACGTTTCCGAAGGTTTCATTCCGTTTGGACTCCGTTTGATATTCCTTTTCTTCGAAACCCTAAAGCAGGCAAAAAACAGCAATTCTGGGTTGGGCCTCTGGTTAATAGGTTGGTCCCAAAAATAATATAAAAGTGGATAATAAAGCCCAATAATGTCCAAAACAATAGATAATATAGCATGGAGCAATCAAAAATTATAGATACGTTGGAGACGTATCAAGCATCCCCAAGCTTAATTCCTGCTCGTCCTTGAGTAGGTAAATGATAAAAACAGAGTTTTTAATGCGGAGTGATACTTGGCATAATTTTAATGTAATTCTTATTGATTGTGGTATGAATATTCAGATCCGAAAGATTCAAGACAAAAGTTCATATTGACATAAAAATAATAATACTTCAAGCATACTAACAAAGCAATTATGTCTTCTCAAAATAACGCTAAAGAAAGTTATCCCTACAAAATCATATAGTCTGGCTATGCTCTATCTTCACCACACAAAATATTTAAATCATGCACAACCCCGATGACAAGCCAAGCAATTGTTTCATACTTTTGATATTCTCAAAACTTTTTCAATTTTCATGCAATACATGAGCGTGAGCCATGGATATAGCACTATAGGTGGAATAGAATGGTGGTTGTGGAGAAGACAAAAAGGGGAAGATAGTCTCACATCAACTAGGCGTATCAACGGGCTATGGAGATGCCCATCAATAGATATCAATGTGAGTGAGTAGGGATTGCCATGCAACGGATGCACTAGAGCTATAAGTATATGAAAGCTCAAAAAGAAACTAAGTGGGTGTGCATCCAACTTGCTTGCTCATGAAGACCTAGGGCATTTTGAGGAAGCCCATCATTGGAATATACAAGCCAAGTTCTATAATGAAAATTTCCCACTAGTATATGAAAGTGATAACCTGGGAGACTCTCTACTATGAAGATCATGGTGCTACTTTGAAGCACAAGTGTGGTAAAAGGATAGTAGCATTGTCCCTTCTCTCTTTTTCTCTCATTTTTTTATTTTGGCCTTTTCTCCTTTTTTATGGCCTCTTTTCTTTTTTTTCTTTTTTTTATTTTTCGTCCGGAGTCTCATCTCGACTTGTGGGGGAATAATAGTCTCCATCATCCTTTCCTCACCGGGACAATGCTCTAATGATGATGATCATCACACTTTTATTTTTCTTACAACTCAACAATTACAACTCGATTCTTAGAACAAAATATGACTCTATATGAATGCCTCCAGCGGTGTACCGGGATATGCAATGACTCATGAGTGACATGTATGAAAGAATTATGAATGGTGGCTTGGCCACAAATACGATGTCAACTACATGATCATGCTAAGCAATATGACAATGATGGAGTGTGTCATAATAAACGGAACAGTGGAAAGTTGCATGTCAATATATCTCGGAATGGCTATGGAAATGCCATAATAGGTAGGTATGGTTGCTGTTTTGAGGAAGGTATATGGTGGGTGTATAATACCGGCGAGAGGTGCACGGTATTAGAGAGGCTAGCAAAGGTGGAAGGGTGAGAAAAGTGTGTATAATCCATGGACTCAACATTAGTCATAAAGAACTCATATACTTATTGCAAAAATCTACAAGTTATCAAAGCAAAGTATTACGCACATGCTCCTAGGGGGATAGATTGGTAGGAAAATACCATCGCTCGTCCCCGACCGCCACTCATAAGGAAGACAATCAAAAAATAAATCATTCTCCGACTTCATCACATAACGGTTCACCATACGTGCATGCTACGGGAATCACAAACTTTAACACAAGTATTTCTCAAATTCACAACTACTCAAATAGCACAACTTTAATATCACCATCTTCATATCTCAAAACAATTATCAAGCATCGAACTTCTCATAGTATTCAACACACTCATCAGAAAGTTTTATTCTTAATCTTGTGTACCAAGCATATTAGGATTTTAAGCAAATTACCATGCTATTTAAAACTCTCAAAATAATCTAAGTGAAGCATGAGAGATAAATAGTTTCTATAAAACAAATCCACAACCGTGCTCTAAAAGATATAAGTGAAGTACTAGAGAAAAAATATATAACTCAAAAGATATAAGCGAAGCACATAGAGTATTCTAACAAATTCCAAATCATGTATGGCTCTCTCAAAAGGTGTGTACAGCAAGGATGATTGTGGTAAACTAACAAGCAAATACTCAAATAATACAAGACGCTCCAAGCAAAACACATATCATGTAGCGAATAAAAATATAGCTCCAAGTAAAGTTACCGATAGAAGTAGACGAAAAAGGGGATGCCTTCCGGGGCATACCCAAGCTTTGGCTTTTAGGTGTCCTTAGATTATCTTGGGGGTGCCATGGGCATCCCCAAGCTTAGGCTCTTGCCACTCCTTGTTCCATAATCCATCAAATCTTTACCCAAAACTTGAAAACTTCACAACACAAAACTTAAAGTAGAAAATCTCGTGAGTTCCGTTAGCGAAAGAAAATAAAAGACCACTTCAAGGTACTGTAATGAAATCATTCTTTATTTATATTGGTGTTATACCTACTGTATTCCAACTTCTCTATGGTTTATAAACTATTTTACTAGCCATAGATTCATCAAAATAAGCAAACAACACACGAAAAACAGAGTCTGTCAAAAACAGAACAGTCTGTAGTAATCTGTAGCTGGCGCAAGATCTGGAACCCCAAAAAATTCTAAAATTTATCTATTAATCATCTGCAAAAAGAATTAACTAAATATCACTTTCCAAATAAAAATGGCAGCAGTTCTCGTGAGCGCTAAAGTTTCTGTTTTTTACAGCAAGTTCAACAAGACTTTCCCCAAGTCTTCCCAACGGTTCTACTTGGCACAAACACTAATTAAACACAAAAAACACAACCAAAATAGAGACTAGATAATTTATTTATTACTAAACAGGAGCAAAAAGCAAGGAATAAAAATCAAATTGGGTTGCCTCCCAACAAGCGCTATCGTTTAACGCCCCTAGCTAGGCATAACAAGCAAGAATAGATCTAGGTATTGCCATCTTTGGTAGGCAATCCATAAGTGGCTATCATAATAGATTCATAAGGTAATTTAATTTTATTTCTAGGAAAGTGTTCCATGCCTTTCCTTAATGGAAATTGGAATCTAATATTTCCTTCCTTCATATCAATAATTGCACCAATCGTTCTAAGGAAAGGTCCCAAGAATAATAGGACATGAAGGATTGCAATCTATGTCAAGAACAATAAAATCTACGGGTACATAATTCCTATTTGCAACAATAAGAACATCATTAATTCTTCCCATAGGTTTCTTAATAGTGGAATCCGCAAGGTGCAAGTTTAGAGAGCAATCATCAAAATCACGGAAACCTAACAAATCACACAAAGTCTTTGGAATCGTGGAAACACTAGCACCCAAATCACATAAAGCATAGCATTCATGATCTTTAATTTTAATTTTGATAGTTGGTTCCCACTCATCATAAAGTTTTCTAGGGATAGAAACTTCCAATTCAAGTTTTTCTTCATAAGATTGCATCAAAGCATCAACGATATGTTTAGTAAACGCTTTATTTTGACTATAAGCGTGAGGAGAATTTAGCACGGATTGCAACAAGGAAATACAATCAATCAAAGAGCAATTTTCATAGTTAAATTCCTTGAAATCCATAATAGTGGGTTTAGCAACATCTAGGGTTTTAATTTCTTCAATCCCACTTTTATCAAATTTAGCATCAAGATCAACAAATTCCGAATTCTTAGAACGCCTTCTAGGTAAAGGTGGATCATATTCAGTCCCATGATTATCAAGATTCATATTGAAAAACAAAGATGTAATAGGGGACACATCAATAACTTTTAGATCTTCATCTTTATTTTCATAGCAACTAGAAGAACATGCTCTTATAAAGGCATCTTTCTTAGCACGCATCCTAGCGGTTCTTTCTTTGCACTCATCAATGGAAATTCTCATGGCTTTGAGAGACTCATTGATATCATGCTTAGGTGGAATAGATCTAAGTTTCAAAGAATCAACATCAAGAGCAATTCTATCAACGTTCCTAGCCAAATCATCAATCTTAAGTAATTTTTCTTCAATCATAGCATTAAAATTCTTTTGCGAAGTAACAAATTATTTAATATTAGATTCAAAATCAGAGGGCATCTTATTATAATTTCCATAATAATTGTTGTAGGAATTACCATAATTATTAGAGGGATTACTAGGATAAGGCCTAAGATTAAAATTTCCTCTATACGCGTTGTTACCAAAATTGTTCCTACCAACAAAATTCACATCCATAGATTCATTATTATTCTCAATCAAAGTAGACAAGGGAATATCATTAGGATTAGAAGAAACACTGTTATTAGCAAATAATTTCATAAGTTCATCCATCTTTCCACTCAAAACATTAATTTCTTCTATCGCATGCACCTTTTTATTAGTAGATCTTTCAGTATGCCATTGAGAATAATTAACCATAATATTATCTAGGAGTTTAGTAGCTTCTCCTAAAGTGATTTCCATAAAAGTGCCTCCCGCGGCCGAATCTAAAAGATTTCTAGAAGCAAAATTCAATCCGGTATAAAAAATTTGTATAATCATCCACAAATTTAAACCATGAGTAGGGCAATTATGTATCATTAATTTCATTCTCTCCCAAGCTTGTGCAACATGTTCATGATCAATTTGCTTAAAGTTCATAATATCGTTTCTAAGAGAGATGATCTTAGCGGGAGGAAAATACTTAGAGATAAAAGCATCTTTGCACTTATTCCATGAATCAATACTATTTTTAGGCAAAAACGGAAACCAAGCTTTAGCACGATCTCTAAGCGAAAAAGGAAATAGATTCAATTTAACAATATCATTATCCACATCTTTCTTCTTTTGCATGTCACAGAAATCAACGAAGCTATTTAGATGGGTAGCGGCATCTTCACTAGGAAGGCCGGAAAACGGATCTTTCATGACAAGTTTCAGCAAAGCAGTATAGAGAAAGAGAGGGAGGATAGAGAGAGAGAGGGCAAATAAAACGGCAAGGGTGAAGTGGGGGAGAGGAAAACGAGAGGCAAATGGCAAATAATGTAATGCGGGAGATAAGGGTATGTGATGGGTACTTGGTTTGTTGACTTTTGCATAGACCTCCCTGGCAACGGCGCCAGAAATCCTTCTTGCTACCTCTTGAGCACTGCGTTGGTTTTCCCCGAAGAGGAAGGGATGATGCAGCAAAGTAGCGTAAGTATTTCCCTCAGTTTTTGAGAACCAAGTCATCAATCCAGTAGGAGGCTACGTGCGAGTCCCTCGTACTTGCACAAAACAAATAAATCCTCGCAACCAACACAAATAGGGGTTGTCAATCCCTATAAGGCCACTTACGAGAGTGAGATCTGATAGATATGATAAAGATAATATTTTTGGTAATTTTGTGATAAAGATGCAAAGTAAAATAAAGGCAAAGTAAATAGCAAAGGAAATAACTAAGTAGTAGGAGATTAATATGATAAAGATAGACCCGGGGGCCATAGGTTTCACTAGTGGCTTCTCTCGAGAGCATAAGTATTCTACGGTGGGTGAACAAATTACTGTTGAGCAATTGACAGAATTGAGCATAGTTATGAGAATATCTAGGCATGATCATGTATATAGGCATCACGTCCGAGACAAGTAGACCGACTCCTGCCTGCAACTACTACTATTACTCCACTCATCGACCGCTATCCAGCATGCATCTACAGTATTAAGTTAAAAACAGAGTAACGCCTTAAGCAAGATGACATGATGTAGACGGATAGACTCATGCAATATGAAGAAAACCCCACCTTGTTATCCTCGATGGGAACAATACAATACGTACCTTGCTGCCCCTACTGTCACTGGGAAAGGACACCGCAAGATTGAACCCAAAGCTAAGCACTTCTCCCATTGCGAGAAAGATCAATCTAGTAGGCCAAGCCAAACTGATAATTCGAAGAGACTTGCAACGATAACCAATCATACATAAAAGAATTCAGAGAAGATTCAAATATTATTCATAGATAGACTTGATCATAAACCCACAATTCATCGGTCTCAAGAAACACACCGGAAATAGAAGATTACATTGAATAGTTCTCCATAAGAGAGGGGGAGAACATTGTATTGAGATCCAAAAAGAGAGAAGAAGCCATCTAGCTACTAACTATGGACCCGTAGGTCTGAGGTAAACCACTCACACTTCATCGGAGGGGCTATGGTGTTGATGTAGAAGCCCTCCATGATCGATGCCCCCTCTGGCGGAGCTCCGGAATAGGCCCCAAGATGGGATCTCGTGGATACAGAAAGTTACGGTGGTGGAATTAGGTTTTTGGCTCCGTATCTGGTCGTTTGGGGTACGTGGATATATTTAGGAGGAAGGAGTACGTTGGTGGAGCAACAGGGGGCCCACGAGGGTGGAGGGCGCGCCTGGGGTAGGCAGGCGCGCCCCCCTACCTCGTGGCCTCCTCTCTTGTGCCTTGACGTAGGGTCCAATTCTCCTGGGTCTTACTCATTGAGAAAATCATGTTCCCGAAGGTTTCATTCCATTTGGACTTTGTTTGATCTTCCTTTTCTTCGAAACCCTAAAACAGGCAAAAAACAGCAATTCTGGGCTGGGCCTCCGGTTAATAGGTTAGTCCCAAAAATAATATAAAAGTGGATAATAAAGCCCAATAATTCCAAAACAGTAGATAATATAGCATGGAGCAATCAGAAATTATAGATACGTTGGAGACGTATCACACGCGACCGCGGCACGTCCGAAATATTATTTTATAGGTGGCCAGAAAATGTTCTCAGAATGGGATGAAAGTTGGCGTGTGGTCTTATTTTAGTGTAGGTAGATCGCCTGTCAAATTTCATCGCGTTCGGAGTCCATTTGATGCCCCAACGGATAACTATAGCGGCAATATAGCCGGTCTATCGTCGGACGTTTTTCGGTCTCCGGAAACGGTTGTCGGGCTGCCTTCTTTCCTCTCCTTCTCTTCTCTCTCTTTTCTTAGCCCATAAAAACCCCCCTTGCCTCCGTGGCCTTCTGTCAGACCTCCTCTCTACACAGTTCATCGACCCCTCACGCGCGTCCGAAAACTTGCCCGAGCAGTCGTGACCGATGGGCTCAGATCATCCCCAAACATCCCTAAAATAATGTTGGTTCTTTGTTGGACTCCTCTAACCTATTTATTCCGGGTCGTCTGATTTCGATCAGAGGGACTAGATCGTCCTTAATCTAACTCACTCGCTATATATATATATATATATATATATTAGCCTATCCCTAGACCGAATCCCTAATTTCCAGGGATCCTCCTAGCCGCCGCCGCCCCTGTCCATTCTCTCCTTCCTCGAGATCTTCCCTGATCCAAAGTTCCACCCAACCAGCTAGTTCCTCC
The DNA here is from genome assembly GCF_002162155.2 of Triticum dicoccoides. Classification (NCBI taxonomy): domain Eukaryota; kingdom Viridiplantae; phylum Streptophyta; class Magnoliopsida; order Poales; family Poaceae; genus Triticum; species Triticum dicoccoides. The sequence goes on from NC_041390.1 coordinate 294,603,949, forward strand.
CAAGCCTTCCTCGATCATCCATCCACTCCACCAGCCAACCACGGAGAGCACATCTGCCTCTTTCCACCTCGGGATCCCTCCCTATCCAGTCCGTCCACCGCCGGCGCCGAACAGCAACACCAATAGGACTCTCCTGCAGCCCGAGCTCCTCTCCCTCACGCACCCGTCTCCTCTGATGGTCTGCCTCGCCACCGGAGCTTCATTGCACGAGCACCCATGGAGAGGGCCTCCTGAGCCACCTCGTGCGGTTCCACCTCGAGGCCCCAGCTCTGCTAGACCCGCCGTCGTCATCAACCCAGCAGGAGACAACCAAGAGCCGCCATGGATGGTTGAGCCCCTCGCCGAGCTCCTTCCTCCAACCAGAATGAGCGCCACTGCCGCCGTTTGGAGCGCCGCCATGCCGGAGATGAGTGCCTCGCGCTTTGCTCTCCTTCCTCCCTTCCTCTACTTTCCCTCGCTCCTCACTTTTCTTCCTCTGCTTGCAACAGCTCGAGCCATGGCGCTGCCCCAGGCTTTTCCCTGATGCCATGGTTGCCACCACCGGGTCGTCGCTACCTCCTTGCTGCCTCCTCGCAGGAGCCTCCATGGACGCAAAGTCGCCGTTCTCCTCCGCGACCCTGCGTCACTGCCGAAGCCCGCGCCAAGTCCCTCACAAGCCGCCGCCCGGATCAGGCCGTCCCTGCGTCGTCCCTGTCGCCAACGGCACAGCCGCCCCGTTTCCTTTCTTCACCGGAGTTCTTCGCCGCAAGACCCTTCCTCGAGGAGCGCCGCCGCCCTGCTGCCCGGTTCCTCTCGCGTCAGGTCCACCGTTAGTCGCTGCCGTTGCCTCTGCTTCGCGCCCGGCCGTCCGCTGCCTCCTCTGTATCGACAGGCCTTGTCCGCTCGTACCCTCTGCTTCGAACGAGAATGCCAGCCGCGCCCTTGTTGACTTGTCCCAGCGCCAGCATGGACGAGTGTCGTGTTGCCCGCGCGAGCCATCCTCTGCTTCGCCTACGCCGTGGGCCGCCAGATCCACCGGTCTGCCTTGGCCTCTCCGCCGAACTGGGCCTCAGCCCGGGGTGAGAAGTCCAGTCAATCCAAGATTTCAGCCCGTTATGTTTTTTTCCTGTCCAGCGATTTTAGTAATTATCCAGATGCTTCCTATTTTGTAGAAAAGTCCCTAGAGTTCATGCATATAATATCTCACAAACTGTGCATCGGAATTAAACAAACTTAATATGAAAAATGCTTAGAATTGTGTCTAGATTCATATTATGCCACTTTCATGCATGTTTAAAATGTTTAAATGATGTTTGCATATAATTTGCCTAATGCCATGCTAAAATTGCTTTAATTCATAACAAATTAACTGTAACTCGGTTTTTAACAAACTTTATATGTAAATGGGGTAGAATAATGCCTAGTTTACCTTGGTGGCATCACTTTGCATGTTTAACAACTCTAAAATATGGTTTAGGGTAGAACAATACCAAATCCATAAATTGCACATGAGGATTTTCCGGACATGTTGTTTGTTGTTCCGGCCTCATTTAAACTTGCCTAGATAGGTAGTTATCTTTTGCTTCACCTCTTGCCATGTTAATCAACATTTAATATTGTTGGGTACATAAACGAGATCGAACTAAATAAATTGAATGTGGTGTTCCGTCAATATGCAACTCGTTCCATATTGAGCTCCACTTAACTTGTAGTGTTGTTTGTGCACTTTGCCATGCCATGTTTCATTAAACCGGACATGCATCATACTTGGTTGTGCATCATGCCATGTTCATGTGACGGTTGTTTACTATGTTGTTTGCTTCTTTTCGGTGTTGCTTCTTCGGGTTAGTTCCGATAATGTCGCGTTTGTGAGCATCCGTTCAACTACGTCTGTTTGTCTTCTTCATGGACTCGTTATTCTTCCTTGCGGGATCTCATGCAAGATGACCATACCCTCAAAATCACTTCTATATTTGCTTGCTAGTTGCTTGCTCTATTGCTATGCCGCGATACCTCCCACTTGCTTTTTCATGCCTCCCATATCGCCATGTCAAGCCTCTAACCCACCTTGTCCTAGCAAACCGTTGTTTGGCTATGTTACCTCTTTGCTCAGCCCCTCTTATAACGTTGATAGTTGCAGGTGAAGATTAAGTTTGTTCCATGTTTGGAACATGGATATGTTGGGATACCACAATATCTCTTATTTAATTAATGCATCTATATACTTGGTAAAGGGTGGAAGTCTCGGCCTTATGCCTGGTGTTTTGTTCCACTCTTGCCGCCCTAGTTTCCATCATACCGGTGTTATGTTCCTTGATTTTGCGTTCCTTACATGGTTGGGTGTTATGGGGACCCCTTGACAGTTCGCTTTGAATAAAACTCCTCCAGCAAGGCCCAACCTTGGTTTTACCATTTGCCTCACCACCACCTACTTTTCCCTTGGGAGTCGCGCTCCTGAGGGTCATCTTTATTTTAACCCCCCCCTGGGGCAGTGCTTTTCTAAGTGTTGGTCCAACCTGAGCGATGTCCGGCACCCCCTGGGCAACCAGGGTCTATGCCAACCCGATGTCTGACTCATCCGGTGTGCCCTGAGAATGAGATATGTGCAGCTCCTATCGGGATTTGTCGGCAATCCGGGCGGCTTTGCTGGTCTTGTTTTACCATTGTCGAAATGTTTTGTAACCAGGATTCCGAGTCTGATCGGGTCTTCCTGGGAGAAGGAATATCCTTCGTTGACCGTGAGAGCTTGTGATGGGCTAAGTTGGGACACCCCTGCAGGGTTTGAACTTTCGAAAGCCGTGCCCGCGGTTATGGGCAGATGGGAATTTGTTAATGTCCGGTTGTAGAAAACTTGACACTTAGCTTATTTAAAATGCATCAACCGCATGTGTAGCCGTGATGGTCTCTTCTTGGCGGAGTCCGGGAAGTGAACACGGTTCTTGTGTTATGTTTGGACGTAAGTAGTTTCAGGATCACTTGTAGTTCACGACCGTTGCTTTGCTTCTCTTCTCGCTCTTGTTTGCGTTAGTTAGCCACCCTATATGCTTAGTGCTTGCTGCAGCTCCACCTCATTACCCTTTCCTACCCATAAGCTTAAATAGTCTTTATCTCGCGGGTGTGATATTGTTGAGTCCACGTGGCTCACAGATACTTCCAAACAGTTGCAGGTGCCGATGATACCAGTGCAGGTGACACAACCGAGCTCAAGTGGGAGCCCGATAAAGATCGTGTTCGTTGTGTTGTTTCGTTTCCAGTTGATCAGTAGTGGAGCCCAGTCGGGACGATTGAGGATCTAGCATTTGGGGTTGTCTTTATTTACGTTGGTTCCGTAGTCGGACCTTGATTGTATTCTGGATGATGTAATGATATATTTATGTATTGTGTGAAGTGGTGATTGTAAGCCAACTCTTTATCCCTCTCTTATTCAGTACATGGGATGTGTAAAGATTACCCCTCTTGTGACATGCCTACTATGCGGTTATGCCTCTAAGTCGTGCTCCGACACGTGGGAGATATAGCCGCATCGTGGGTGTTACAAGTTGGTAATCAGAGCCATCCCCGACTTAGGAGCCCCCTGCTTGATCAAACCGCTAACGTTGTTGAGTCTAGAAGAAAATGTTTTGAGTCTTAGTATTATATATATCGGAGAGTAGGATTCTTTTTACTCCTCAGTCCCTTCGTCGCTCTGATGAGGCCTCCTGGCCTAGAAGTTTTGACTTTTCTTTTCTCAAATTTCACGATTTTTTTAGGATCGTGCGGGTATCTTGGAATCGTTCCAATGGTTTTGTGGTGAGAACATTGTTCTTGGTGCCTCCTGATATTTAGGGGTTGTGGCAGTGTCCCGGGGAGTTGAGCTCCGAGGTGTTGTCGTCCCAATTTTGTCGTTGCAGTTCTGGAATACCTGAGTTTGCCAACATCGAAAATCTCTTTTATGCAGTTGTTGGAGAGATAACCTCGACGCCACCCAGTACTGGGGCGAGAGTTCGGGAGTATTGCCATAACTCGTATAACGGATGCTTTTCGAAGGTTGAGGTAAACGATTTCCGAAGGTTTCTTGGTTATGTGTTGAAGGATGGATATAGCTGGATGTAGGATTTGTTAGTTTTGGGTGAGATATTATGCTTCCCATGTATCCCCAACACCTGATTGCATAACCAGAAAGTTTCGGGAGTTTATAAGTGGGAATTCAAGTATCAGGATATCCTTCCAACAGACACATGATACGATATGGGATCTATCATATGTTTGTTCTGGCTTATTCTGCAAGCCAATCCTTTGTTTTCTTTTATTTGTGGTATTCGAGTTGCTTCAATGTCAAATGTGGATTCCATACCTTTTCTAAGTGGTGTTCTCATATTCCTATGTGGATACTAATCCTTCTTGATCATTGAGATTGTCATGCCAATTCTTTTCCCAACCGACGTGCTCCTCTTCAAGTGGATCCAATCATTTCAACATTCCGCAAGATCAACTCAAGTTTTTCCCAACGTTGTTCGTTTCACCCGTCCCAAGTTCTCCTTATTTTTCCCGCCCTCCCACCCTTTTCTTCAAGGACTCGGATTTCTTAATCAAGTATTCATTTTATTCATGTGAAGACTCTTCATTCTTTTCCTTCAATGTTCTTATCCGGTGATTCTCAAGAAGATACTAACGGAGCTTCAAGTTTATTATTCTTCGTTCTCTTTTCTTCTACGGTGGTTTCAATTCAAGCTTTGTTGATCACATCCCTTTCCTCATTTCAAATATTTTCTCATGCCGATGCACCTCTTAATCGTTCACCTCTCGCTATTCATTTGTTCTGGAGTGTTGAAGATATCTTAGAAGATTCATGTTTTCATTCCTAATCCATTCAAGCTATTTCGAGGTCTTACCTTATTCAAGCCATTTTATTCAACCGGTGAAATCTCTTTTTCAAATTGTTCAACGGTGTATCTTTTGAGTGGGCCCTAACCCACAGGTCTTTTCTCGGGATCTTACCTGACTGTTCTTATTTTCCCGGAATTATTCTCAAATTCATTTCAAAGTTTGACGTAAGAACGAATTATCATCAGTCATATGTCTTTCTCCAAGATCTTTCAAATTCTTTTCAGCGTTGGTTCAACTTTTCTATTCTTCATTATTTCGGAGTGTCTCAACAATTTGGTGGTGTTCTTCTCGTCACTCTCGGATTTGAAGACCGAAGAGGAGTTCCTCTTAAATCCTCACCCGTTATCCCAAAGATTCATGGTGCTAGCTTGCTGCCATCCTCTCATAATTGTTTTCGATTGTGAGAATTCTTTTCACCCATCCGGAACAATTCAGGAGTCTTTTCAGTTTGATTCTCCGAAGGCCATCATTTCGGGTTTATTCATTCTCAGCTTTCAGCTCTCATTCTCGAAATATTACCAGTGCATCATTCAAGTATCCTCTAATCAGCTCGGGTGTAACGCCCCGAGACCGATATTACCAGTGCATCATTCAAGTATCCTCTTATGCTGCGATACCTACCACTTGCTTTATCATGCCTCCCATATTGCCATGTCAAGCCTCTAACCCACCTTGTCCTAGCAAACCATTGTTTGGCTATGTTACCGCTTTGCTCAGCCCCTCTTATAGCGTTGCTAGTTGCAGGTGAAGATTGGAGCTTGTTCCATGTTGGAACATGGATATTTTGTTGGGATATCACAATATCTCTTATTTAATTAATACATCTATATACTTAGTAAAGGGTGGAAGGCTCGGCCGTATGCCTGGTGTTTTGTTCCACTCTTGCCGCCCTAGTTTTCGTCATATCGGTATTATGTTCCCGGATTTTGCGTTCCTTACACGGTTGGGTTATAATGGGAACCCCTTGACAGTTCGCCTTGAGTAAAACTCCTCCAGCAATGCCCAACATTGGTTTTACCATTCGCCACCTATCCTTTTCTTTCTCTTGGGTTCTGCGGACTCAAGGGTCATCTTTATTTAAACCCCCTTGGGCCAGTGCTCCTCTGAGTGTTGGTCCGACCGAGTAGACTGTGGGGCCACCTCGGGGCAACTTGAGGGTTGGTTTTACTCGTAGGATGTCTCATCTGAGTGTGCCCTAAGAATGAGATATGTGCATCTCCTATCGGGATTTGTCGGCACATTCGGGCGGTGTTGCTGGACTTGTTTTACCATTGTCGAGGATGTCTTGTAACCGGGATGCCGAGTCTGATCGGATTGTCTTGGGAGAAGGAATATCCTTCGTTGACCGTGAGAGCTTGTGATGGGCTAAGTTGGGACACCCCTGCAGGGATTTGAACTTTCAAAAGTCGTGTCGCGGTTATGGGCTGATGGGAATTTGTTAATGTCCGGTTGTAGAAAACCTAAAGTTGATCTTATTTAAAATACATCAACCGTGTGTGTAGTCGTGATGGTCTCTTCTCGGCGGAGTCCGGGAAGTGAACATGGTGTTGGAGTTATGCTTGACGTAGGTTGTTCTAGGATCACTTCTTGGTCATAGTTGTTCGACCGTGCTTTTGCCTTCTCTTCTCGCTCTCATTTGCGTATGTTAGCCACCAAACATGCTAGTCGCTTGTTGCAGCTCCACATCATACCCTTTTACCTTACCTATCAGCTTAAATAGTCTTGATCGCGAGGGTGTGAGATTGCTGAGTCCCCGTGACTCACAGATACTTCCAAAACCAGTTTGCAGGTGCCGTTGAACCGTGCAGGTGACGCAACCAAGCTCAAGGAGGAGCTCAATGAAGATCTTCTCCTTTGTGTTGTTTCGTCTTGTTGATCAGTAGTGGAGCCCAGTTGGGGTTCGATCGAGGATCTGTGTAGCATTTGGGGTAGTCTTCTTTATTTTGGTTCTGTAGTCGGACCTTGATTGTATCTGGATGATGTAATTCTTTATTCATGTAATTGTGTGAAGTGGCGGTTGTAAGACAACTATGTATCTCTTTCCCTTATGTATTACATGGGTTGTGTGAAGATTACCTCACTTGCGACATTGCTTTCAATGCGGTTATGCCTCTAAGTCGTGCTTCGACACGTGGGAGATATAGCCGCATCGAGGGCGTTACAAGTTGGTAATCAGAGCCTTCCTCGACCTTAGGAGCCCCCTGCTTGATCGAATCGTTGGCGTTGTTGAGTCTAGAAAAATGTTTTGAGTCATTTAGGAATTATATATCAGAGAGTTAGGAATTCTTTTTACTCTTCAGTCCCTTCGTCGCTCTGGTGAGGCATCCTGACGTAGAGTTTTGACTCTTCTCTTCTCAAATTTCACTAGAAAAATTTAGGACCATGCGGGTATCTTGGAATCGTTCCGATGGTTTTGTGATGAGAACATTGTTCTTGGTGCCTCCTGACATTTAGGGGTTGTGGCAGTGTCCCGGGGAGTTGAGCTCCGAGGTGTTGTCGTCACAATTTTATCGTTGCAGTTCTGGAATACCTGAGTTCGCCGACATCGAAAATCTCTTTTATGCAGTTGTTGGTGAGATAACCTCGACGCCACCCAGTACTGGGGCGGGAGTTCGGGAGTATTGCCATAGCTCGTATAACAGATGCTTTTTTGAAGGTTGAGGTAAATGATTTCCGAAGGTTTCTTGGTTATGTGTTGAAGGATGGATACAGCTGGATGTAGGATTTGCTAGTTTTGGGTGAGATATTATGCTTCCCCTGTATCCCCAACACATGATTGCATAACTGGAAAGTTTCGTGAGTTTATCAGTGGGAATTCAAGTAGCCCTTAGGATATCTTTCTGACAGATGCATGATATGAGATTGGGGTTCAACGTCTAGTGGTCCGCCTATTCACGGTTAGTGTTACAGTGGTCTCGTTGTTTCTTAAAGAGTCCTTGGCTATGCCGACTCGGGGACGCTTCGTATGTCATGTGCACTGCCTTGTACATGATGGTGCTGTACGATCGAGCCCGTGTAGGCCCCACCATGAAAACTTCGGACGAAATCTCTATCATATGTTTGTTCCAGCTTATTCTGCAAGCCAATCCTTTGTTTTGTTTCGAGTTGTGGTATTCGAGTTGCTTCAATGTCAAGTGTTGATTCCATACCTTTCCTAAATGGTGTTCTCATACTCCGATGTGAATACCAATCCTTCTCGATCATCGAGATTGTAATGTCAATCCTTTTCAACCGGTGTGCTTCTCTTCAAGTGGATCCGATCATTTCAACATCAGCAAGATCAACTCAAGTCTTCTCAATGGTGTTGTTTCATCCGTCCCAGTTTGCCTTTGTTTTTCCCACCCTCCCACCCTTCTTCTTCAAGGACTAAGTTTTCTTTATCAAGTATCTAGCTTATTGATGTGAAGTCTCTTCATTCTTTTCTTTCTATGTTCTTATGCGGTGATTCTCATGAAGATCCTAATGGAGCCTCAAGTTCATCATTATTTGTTCTCTTTCTTCTCCGGTGGTTTCAAGTCAAACTTTGTTGATCATATCATTTTCCTTGTTTCAAATGTTTTCTCATGCCGGTGCACCTCTTAATCATCCACTTCTCGCTATTCAATTGTTCCCGAGTGCTCAAGATAGCTCAGAAGATTCGTGTTTCCACTCTGCTTTCGTTCAAACTCTTTCGAGGATGTTATCTCATTCAAGCCTTTTAATTCAACCGGCACAATCTATCTTTTAAATCATTCAATGGTGCTTCTTTTGAGTGGGTTCTAACCCGCAGGTCTTTTTCCAGGATCTTACCTGACTCTTCTTATTCTCCCGGAGTTATTCTCAAATCTTCTAAAGTCTGGCGTAAGAATGAATTGTCATCAGGCATATGTCTTTCACCAAGATCTTTCAAATTCTTTCATCGTTGGCTCAACCTTCCTAATTTTCATCCCGGAGTATCTCAACAATTCATGGTGGTGTTTCTCATCGTCATTCTCTGCATTTGAAGACCGAAGAAGAGATTTTCTTGAATCTTGTTTCGTTCTATCAAAGATTCGTGGTTCTAGCTTAATGCCTTCCTATCATAATTATTTTTTATTGTGAGAATTCTTTTCACCCACTCGAAGCTTTTCATGAGTAGTTTCCATTTCTTTCCTCCGAAGGCCATCTTTTCAAATATTATTCATTCCAGCTTTCAGCTCTCGTTCTTCAATCATACCGGTGCGTAAATCAAGTATTTTATAATCAGCTCGGGATCTCTTCGTTCTCATGTATCTAAATTCCCTCAAGCATCTTCGTTCATTCGTTAATTCTTCCCGGTGATTTGTGCCTTTTCTATTTTCATTTTCAATTCATACGGTGGTTCGTTCAAGAGTTCTCTTCCTTCTTTAGCATATCAATTCATTCGTTCTTCCCAATCCTATCGGTGGTTCGTTGAAGACATTCTCAAGTTTATGTTATATCTCTCTTAATCTTTTCTACGAGAATAAGTAATATGTCAAATCCGTTGATTGTCATCAATTTAATTGGCGAAGGATAGGTATAATGTAATTCTTATTCTTATTTCATCGAGTGAATTCAATTCCTTATTCCGGAGGTTCATCAAATTCTTGATTTTCTTTCTTTCATCTTTTCTTTCTCGGAGTACCAAGCTCTAATTATCACAGAGATCCATCTAAATCATTACAAGGTTTCACCTTATGTTTTCAACTTCTCTTTCCTTTCGTGTGATCATCCTTTTGTTTACCGGAGTTCTTCATGGAGGTTCTACATGATGGTTCATAAAGGATTTAATTCCTTCTCGAAGTTTTCATCGAGATTCTTTTCTAAGGAGCACAAGTATTCTTCATCTTGCAATCCGAAGTGCAATTCCTTCTACCTTATCTTTTCACGTGGTGTTATGTCATTTTGACAATTTCTTTCGTGTTTCATGATTCGCAAGTTGTCAGGAATGATGTATTTAAACACATCAATCTCTTCATGGGGATTATCTTGGGTTATATTTCACTTAAAGCCTTCCCTAAGGATTGTTGCTGTCTATGGTGCTTATAAATGATCAAAGTTCTTCATTTATCTTCCCGGTGAAATATTTTCTCGTCTCCTTGTTGATATCAATCCAATCTATCGTTTCCGTCAGTGGCAGAATTTCAACTCAGTTTTTGAGATGTTCTCCATAAGCCCACTACAAGCTTACTCTTTTTCGTAGTTGATTTCCCAACAACTCCGTTCAATCCTTCTTTTTAAGGATGCTCTCTCAAATTCAACTCAGGCAGAACTTGTTCTTTTGGGTCCATTCTTATATTTTTCTTCTGGAGGCTTTGTGATAGAGGCGGGGTGTCCCGATCTTTCGATGAGATGATAACTATCGATTTGGTGAAGATGACTTTGACGATCCGACTACAAACGTGCACGACGTTGCGCCTTAGCAATCGCTAAACCAACTCCGAGAGGTTATTGACCACGCCGAAGCACAATCAACCTGACCACGAAGGTCTATTCCTGCAAGCAATCGAAGAACAAGCAAGAATATGATAAAGCAATCTGAATATTGTGAATATAGATGAAGTATTGATAAAGGTGGGAATCCGTAAGCGGTCTTGGTCTGGTCGTTGGACACAAATGAAGTACACGAAGTTGCAGTGGCTAACTTTTAACTAAACAAATCCCAAGGAAAAGCTACTAGATGGATCTACTTATATAGGAGCAAGGGGTGGCGGCCAAGGAGGTGGGAGGACGTCCCAAGGCAGCCTAAAACTAAATCTAGGTCGTACAAGGCCAATGGGCCCAAGTGGAGGTGATGTAACACCTTTGGACTTGTAGTTTGACTCGGATTCTGCTGCAGCATCAGATTGTTTCGTCCACAACTCAACGCTCCGGACGAATTTAAAGGTGATTCCAATTGGGTTGGAAAGTGCACGAAATCTAGTTTCCAACAAAAAAAGAATCACCCAATTTGGAGTCCGTATGAAAAACTTGTGTGCGTTTTGAGTCAGATATGTCTGTGCAGTCCGAATCTGAATCCAGAACGTGAGAGACTTGGACTCTATCTTCTCTTGGGCCAAAAGTGACGTGAGAGAACTTTTTGGACAGCAAATAAACATCTCTTTCTTCCTTATCTTCATATGTGGATTGTACAAATGTCCCATACACCTGCAATTAGACAAAACACAAAAGTGTGTGAAGTATTTTTGTTCTGGATAACATAAATAGATTATTCAATAGTTTGCACTAGAAATCACCTGACAAATATGCATATATGCAATATTTTTGGTCATATCCAAGGTAGTCATGTCCTCATCATCCTCCCCTTCTTGAAAATAAAGCCGTCCTCGGCGTTGCTTAATCTGAAATGTGGCTAACAAAAGAGACAAGGTGTACATGTTGTATATGTATATGTCATCCATTTTTACTTCCCTTGATTTTTGCATATATGACACATGAATAGATGAGTAACTTGCATAGTTCATAAAATCTAAAGCCAAAAAATTAGCACAAGAAGTAGAAGGCATGAAAATATTGCAACTCAGTTTGCACATATAAGTGAAGCTCTTATTCATTTCAAAAGATTGACAATGTTCATCATTAAACCATCCCAACATTGGTGAATAAACCTTACTTGCATCAAATTTACATGCTACAACATGCTTAAAAGCAAACATGCAATAAGTCATTTAACACAGAATCATCACCAAGATTAGAGGTCATATCAAAATGATTAAACATTGGTTCTTTTGCATCAATAGTTAATTCAATGGGTGCACTCAAAATTGTTGGTATTTCAGTTGTTTGATCACATGGCAAAGTCAAATTATCAACGTAGTCCTCTAAAATAGGTGGTGTGATCAAAGTAGTGGGTAGCTCATCAGATGGTGCATTCAAATTGACAAGGCATTCATCATTCTCATGTAGAGATGGAAGATCAGTACCTTTGTCATTACCTCTTATGATCAACTCAGATGATGTAGCCACTCTCGGGGGCGATGTGTCACATGGTGGAGGTGATGTAGTCCTGACAACAACGGATGTGGTTGTCATAGTATGCCTAGTAGTTGAAGGAGCAATCATATCAACTCTTGGAATGTGCACCGTGCGCTTGTTCTCCTCGTGGCCAACACGTCGTTTTATTTCCTGTTCAGCTTTGCAAGCAAGATGAAACAAATGGTCCATAGGATAACACTCTTCATGAATTAGTATCTCTTGAATATCACAGTTTAATCCTCCCCAAAATCTATCCATAAAATCATCTTCACTTTCTTCTAAAGAGGAATGCAACAAGGTAGTTTGTAAATCATCATAATATTTTGTTACAGTTTCACTACCTTGTTTTAAGTGTTGCAACTTCTTAATCATGTCACGAGTATAATAAGCAGGGACGAAAGTATGTCGCATGGCAAGTTTCAAATCATCCCAAGTAGTAGGTATATAATCAGGGTGTAACCGACAATATTCACTCCACCAAACCAAGGCATAACCAGTGAAAGAACCAACCGCAACCTTAACCTTTTTATGTTCATCGAAATTATGGGAAGCAAATATATTTTTTATGTCGAACTCCCATTGAATATATAAAGCAGGTTTAAAATGGCCATTAAATGGTGGTATAGATACATTAACCTGATCATGTGCATTTGGATGTTTGTGCACCTCTCGTGACGGTTGTGGTATTTGCAAAGGTGGTGGCACGTCTCCCGCGATCGACAAAGCCCATGAATTGACTCTGGATCCTGTCATGATTAGTAGAACAAGAAACAAAACCCAAAAATAATGTTCCTATAACTACTAGGATGTGGTGGTAAAACGCTCACAGTAAAGCAAATATCAATGTCTTACAAGTTCTTACCATGCAGCAGGCGGTGATCGGCAACCAGCGGTGTCAAGTAACTCTGAATATTGAGTAAAGCGATTGCCAGGGGAGCGTACGTATACACGGTGTAGAAATATGTGGAGCTGGGTTGGCTATATATGGTAGCAAAAGATTAGCAATAATCAATTCAAAGATGCAATGTTGAATAAACGCTCAACGACGGTACTGTGCTGGTCCTAGGCTAGACCGAACTAGAGACGCGAGCCTAGAACACTAATGAGGTCACGTCGTAGCACAACTAGCATCAATGAAGGACACTAAGTAGCTCTGGACAGCAAGATATAAATGAAGATCACAACGGCAGTAAAGATAATGAGGTGAAACAACAGCCAAGCAGGATATATCAACAACTTTGTCTCCAACTTTCCTCTGAAAAAGTTTGTGCCGATTTTTTTGTTTTTTTTTCTTCTCTCTTTTTTTTCCTCACACTTTTTTTTCTTTCTCTCCTTTTTTTTCTCTGACTTTTTTTTCTCCTTTTTTTCTCTTGTTTTTTTCTCTCTTTTTTTCTCCCTCTTTCCAAAACAAACTAGATAAGATGCAGATTGGATCAAGTGAAGATGTGAACGATCTCAACTATTATTATGACAATGAATGATGGGTAGCACGTGGTGGCAATTGATGGATGGGTGGTGGACAGCGGAAGAGAAAATGATGCAGCGGTGGCGTGACTAATGTGAACAGAACTCGAAACTCTAAACGAACTAGACACTAAGACCAGCAACTCGACACGACGATGCAACCGATAATTCAACTATGCAAGCAATGAAAAGAAAATTGCAAAGGCTCAGACTGGCTTGGACCAAGGATGAATAGATCTAACTCTTTTTTGTGGCTTTTTCTTGGACAATAGGTAAGAAAATAAATCTTATCTAGGAAAACTGGAAATTCTCACCGAGCAACCTGAAAACTGATACCACTTGATAGAGGCGGGGTGTCCCGATCTTTCGATGAGATGATACTACCGATTTGGTGGAGACGACTTTGACGATCCGACTACAAACGTGCACGACGTTGCGCCTTAGCAATCGTTAAACCAATCTCCTGAGGTTATTGACCACGCCGGAGCACGATCAACCTGACCACGAAGGTCTATTCCTGCAAGCAATCGAACAACGAGCAAGAATATGATAAAAGCAATCTGAATATTGCGAATATATATGAAGTATTGATAAAGGTGGGGATCCGTAAGCGGTCTTGGTCTGGTCGTTGGACACAAACGAAGTACACGAAGTTGCAATGGCTAACTTTTAACTAAACAAATCCCAAGGAAAAGCTACTAGATGGATCTACTTATATAGGAGCAAGGGGTGGCGGTCAAGGAGGTGGGAGGACGTCCCAAGGCAGCCTAAAACTAAATCTAGGTCGTACAAGGCCAATGGGCCCAAGTGGAGGTGATGTAACACCTTTGGACTTGTAGTTTGACTCGGATTCTGCTGCAGCATCAGATTGTTTCGTCCACAACTCAACGCTCCGGACGAATTTGAAGGTGATTCCAATTGGGTTGGAAAGTGCACGAAATCTAGTTTCCAACAAAAAAAGAATCACCCAATTCGGAGTCCGTATGAAAAACTTGTGTGCGCTTTGAGTCAGGTGTGTCTGTGCAGTCCGAATCTGAATCCAGAACGTGAGAGACTTGGACTCTATCTTCTCTTGGGCCAAAAGTGACGTGAGAGAACTTTTTGGACAGCAAATAAACATCTCTTTCTTCCTTATCTTCATATGTGGATTGTACAAATGTCCCATACACCTGCAATTAGACAAAACACAAAAGTGTGTGAAGTATTTTTGTTCTGGATAACATAAATAGATTATTGAATAGTTTGCACTAGAAATCACCTGACAAATATGCATATATGCAATATTTTTGGTCATATTCAAGGTAGTCATGTCCTCATCATCCTCCCCTTCTTGAAAATAAAGCCGTCCTCAGCGTTGCTTAATCTGAAATGTGGCTAACAAAAGAGACAAGGTGTACATGTTGTATATGTATATGTCATCCATTTTTACTTCCCTTGATTTTTGCATATATGACACATGAATAGATGAGTAACTTGCATAGTTCATAAAATCTAAAGCCAAAAAATTAGCACAAGAAGTAGAAGGCATGAAAATATTGCAACTCAGTTTGCACATATAAGTGAAGCTCTTATTCATTTCAAAAGATTGATAATGTTCATCATTAAACCATCCCAACATTGGTGAATAAACCTTACTTGCATCAAATTTACATGCTACAACATGCTTAAATAAGCAAACATGCAATAAGTCATTCAACACAGAATCATCACCAAGATTAGAGGTCATATCAAAATGATTAAACATTGGTTCTTTTGCATCAATAGTTAATTCAATGGGTGCACTCAAAATTATTGGTATTTCAGTTGTTTGATCACATGGCAAAGTCAAATTATCAACGTAGTCCTCTAAAATAGGTGGTGTGATCAAAGTAGTGGGTAGCTCATCAGATGGTGCATTCAAATTGACAAGGCATTCATCATTCTCATGTAGAGATGGAAGATCAGTACCTTTGTCATTACCTCTTATGATCAACTCAGATGATGTAGCCACTCTCGGGGGCGATGTGTCACATGGTGGAGGTGATGTAGTCCTGACAACAACGGATGTGGTTGTCATAGTATGCCTAGTAGTTGAAGGAACAATCATATCAACTCTTGGAATGTGCACCGTGCGCTTGTTCTCCTCTTGGCCAACACGTCGTTTTATTTCCTGTTCAGCTTTGCAAGCAAGATGAAACAAATGGTCCATATGATAACACTCTTCATGAATTAGTATCTCTTGAATATCACGGTTTAATCCTCCCTAAAATCTATCCATAAAATCATCTTCACTTTCTTCTAAAGAGGAATGCAACAAGGTAGTTTGTAAATCATCATAATATTTTGTTACAGTTTCACTACCTTGTTTTAAGTGTTGCAACTTCTTAATCATGTCACGAGTATAATAAGCAGGGACGAAAGTATGTCGCATGGCAAGTTTCAAATCATCCCAAGTAGTAGGTATATAATCAGGGTGTAACCGACAATATTCACTCCACCAAACCAAAGCATAACCAGTGAAAGAACCAACCGCAACCTTAACCTTTTTATGTTCATCGAAATTATGGGAAGCAAATATATTTTTTATGTCGAACTCCCATTCAATATATAAAGCAGGTTTAAAACGGCCATTAAATGGTGGTATAGATACATTAACCTGATCATGTGCATTTGGATGTTTGTGCACCTCTCGTGACGGTTGTGGTATTTGCAAAGGTGGTGGCACGTCTCCCGCGATCGACAAAGCCCATGAATTGACTCTGGATCCTGTCATGATTAGTAGAGCTCGTGCACGCCAACTAAATTACCAGGTACTTTCGTTTCTTGGTAATGATTCTAATGTTCATGAGAATATGATGCTGCCTAAATTGGATACATTTGTTTTGCTTACAAATGAAGGGCCTAGCTTGGAGAAGGATGAACATTGGAGCAAGAACAAGCATGGAGATGATGGCATGCGCAAGGGGAACAAGAACGGAGTTACAAGTGATGATTTCAGGACTTTGAAGCCACCATAATGGGTGCATGAAGCCTTGGACGAAATATACAAGATGCCACTTCATAAATTTCGTCCCAAGGCTATTTTAGGTGCTGCGTCACCTTATTATTGGGCCAGGCCCATGTAATTTCGAAATACATAAGTATAGGCTATTTTTAGAGTCCGTATGTGTGGGGAAACAAGAGATAGGGTTGATTTCGGACTCCTCCACCAAGGGCCACGAAATTCCCCCCTCTTCCTCCATATATACAGCCCTTAGGGCATCGTTTAGACTTTGGGGGTTTTGTTTAGATTAAAAGTTCGCCATAGCTGCAACTTCGCGTACTTCGTTTGTGTTCAACGACCAGACAAAGGCGTCACAGAACCCCACCTTGATCAATAAAGCTTTCATCTTATATTCGCAATATCCAGATTGCAATCTTAGTTTCTTGCTTGTTCTTCGTTTGCTCGCAGGAAACAGACCCTCGTGGTCAGGTTGATCGTGCTCCGGCGTGGTCAATAACCTCTCGGAGTTGGTTTAGCGATTGCTAAGGCGCGACGACCTCGCACGTTCGTAGTCGGATCGTCAAAGTCGACTTCCACCAAAGCGATATCCATCATCTCATCGAAAGATCGGGACCCTCGCCTCTATAATGAAGGAACAATCATATCAACTCTTGGAATGTGCACCGTGCGCTTGTTCTCCTCGTGGCCAACACGTCGTTTTATTTCCTGTTCAGCTTTGCAAGCAAGATGAAACAAATGGTCCATAGGATAACACTCTTCATGAATTAGTATCTCTTGAATATCACGGTTTAATCCTTCCCAAAATCTATCCATAAAATCATCTTCACTTTCTTCTAAAGAGGAATGCAACAAGGTAGTTTGTAAATCATCATAATATTTTGTTACAGTTTCACTACCTTGTTTTAAGTGTTGCAACTTCTTAATCATGTCACGAGTATAATAAGCAGGGACGAAAGTATGTCGCATGGCAAGTTTCAAATCATCCCAAGTAGTAGGTATATAATCAGGGTGTAACCGACAATATTCACTCCACCAAACCAAAGCATAACCAGTGAAAGAGCCAACCGCAACCTTAACCTTTTTATGTTCATCGAAATTATGGGAAGCAAATATATTTTTTATGTCGAACTCCCATTCAATATATAAAGCAGGTTTAAAACGGCCATTAAATGGTGGTATAGATACATTAACCTGATCATGTGCATTTGGATGTTTGTGCACCTCTCGTGACGGTTGTGGTATTTGCAAAGGTGGTGGCACGTCTCCCGCGATCGACAAAGCCCATGAATTGACTCTGGATCCTGTCATGATTAGTAGAACAAGAAACAAAACCCAAAAATAATGTTCCTATAACTACTAGGATGTGGTGGTAAAACGCTCACAGTAAAGCAAATATCAATGTCTTACAAGTTCTTACCATGCAACAGGCGGTGATCGGCAACCAGCGGTGTCAAGTAACTCTGAATATTGAGTAAAGCGATTGCCAGGGGAGCGTACGTATACACGGTGTAGAAATATGTGGAGCTGGGTTGGCTATATATGGTAGCAAAAGATTAGCAATAATCAATTCAAAGATGCAATATTGAATAAACGCTCAACGACGGTACTGTGCTGGTCCTAGGCTAGACCGAACTAGAGACGCGAGCCTAGTACACTAATGAGGTCACGTCGTAGCACAACTAGCATCAATGAAGGACACTAAGTAGCTCTGGACAGCAAGATATAAGTGAAGATCACAACGGCAGTAACGATAATGAGGTGAAACAACAGCCAAGCAGGATATATCAACAACTTTGTCTCCAACTTTCCTCTGAAAAAGTTTGTGCCGATTTTTTTGTTTTTTTTTTCTTCTCTCTTTTTTTTCCTCACACTTTTTTTTCTTTCTCTCCTTTTTTTTCTCTGACTTTTTTTTTCTCCTTTTTTTCTCTTGTTTTTTTTTTCTCTCTTTTTTTTCTCCCTCTTTCCAAAACAAACTAGATAAGATGCAGATTGGATCAAGTGAAGATGTGAACGATCTCAACTATTATTATGACAATGAATGATGGGTAGCACGTGGTGGAAATTGATGGATGGGTGGTGGACAGCAGAAGAGACCGATAATTCAACTATGCAAGCAATGAAAAGAAAATTGCAAAGGCTCAGATTGGCTTGGACCAAGGATGAATAGATCTAACTCTTTTTTGTGGCTTTTTCTTGGACAATAGGTAAGAAAATAAATCTAATCTAGGAAAACTGGAAATTCTCACCGAGCAACCTGAAAACTGATACCACTTGATAGAGGCGAGGGTGTCCCGATCTTTCGATGAGATGATAACTATCGATTTGGTGAAGATGACTTTGACGATCCGACTACAAACGTGCACGACGTTGCGCCTTAGCAATCGCTAAACCAACTCCGAGAGGTTATTGACCACGCCGAAGCACAATCAACCTGACCACGAAGGTCTATTCCTGCAAGCAATCGAAGAACAAGCAAGAATATGATAAAGCAATCTGAATATTGTGAATATAGATGAAGTATTGATAAAGGTGGGGATCCGTAAGCGGTCTTGGTCTGGTCGTTGGACACAAACGAAGTACACGAAGTTGCAGTGGCTAACTTTTAACTAAACAAATCCCAAGGAAAAGCTACTAGATGGATCTACTTATATAGGAGCAAGGGGTGGCGGCCAAGGAGGTGGGAGGACGTCCCAAGGCAGCCTAAAACTAAATCTAGGTCGTACAAGGCCAATGGGCCCAAGTGGAGGTGATGTAACACCTTTGGACTTGTAGTTTGACTCGGATTCTGCTGCAGCATCAGATTGTTTCGTCCACAACTCAACGCTCCGGACGAATTTAAAGGTGATTCCAATTAGGTTGGAAAGTGCACGAAATCTAGTTTCCAACAAAAAAAGAATCACCCAATTCGGAGTCCGTATGAAAAACTTGTGTGCGTTTTGAGTCAGGTATGTCTGTGCAGTCCGAATCTAAATCCAGAACGTGAGAGACTTGGACTCTATCTTCTCTTGGGCCAAAAGTGACGTGAGAGAACTTTTTGGACAGCAAATAAACATCTCTTTCTTCCTTATCTTCATATGTGGATTGTACAAATGTCCCATACACCTGCAATTAGACAAAACACAAAAGTGTGTGAAGTATTTTTGTTCTGGATAACATAAATAGATTATTGAATAGTTTGCACTAGAAATCACCTGACAAATATGCATATATGCAATATTTTTGGTCATATCCAAGGTAGACATGTCCTCATCACTTTGTGAGGTTGCTCTCTTCAACTCATCTTCTTGTTTGTCAGGACCTTGTTCTTTTCGTGCTTATCCTTTTAACCGGAATGTTGTGTCCTCTTCTCAAGTTCTTTTCATCTTGTCAAGTCTTTCATCTCTTGTCAACCGGAATGCTGCTCGAATTTGTTCTTCCTTGTTCCCTCTTTTCTAACGGAGTGTTTTTAACTTCGTTCATCTCCGTTGTATTCTTTTCTCGAAATGGCTTAACCTTTTCAAGGTTCTTCGGGCTCACTCGTTTTTCAAAGAAGCAACTTAGTTGTACCTCTTCTCTTTCTCTTCCGTTTTCCCTCCGGTGCCATTCTAGATCTTGGGACGAGATCCTCTCGTAGTGGTGGAGTGTTGTAACGCCCCGAGACCGATGTGCCAGGTGTCCTCCAGTTATTCGCTATTGTTGCCTTGTCAGGTGCTTGCGTGTCATGCATTGCATATCATGTC
This sequence comes from Triticum dicoccoides, assembly GCF_002162155.2. Lineage (NCBI taxonomy): Eukaryota > Viridiplantae > Streptophyta > Magnoliopsida > Poales > Poaceae > Triticum > Triticum dicoccoides. The sequence goes on from NC_041390.1 coordinate 294,623,914, forward strand.
ATCATGTGCATTTCATTTGCATACATGTTCGTCTCATGCATCCGAGCATTTTCCCCGTTGTCCGTTTTGCAATCGGGCGCTCCTATGTCACCCGGTGTCCCTTTCTACCTCTTTTCATGTGCACGTGCTAAACGTTTTCGGATTGGACCGAGACTTACCATGCGGCCTTGATTTACTACCGGTAGACCGCCTGTCAAGTTTCGTGCCATTTGGACTTCGTTTGATACTCCAACGGTTAACCGAGGGACCGAAAAGGCCTCGTGTGTGTTGCAGCCCAACACCCCTCCAAAGTGGCCCAAAACCCACCTAAACCTCCTCCATCATCTCGGTTGTTCGATCACGATCGCGTGGCCAAAAACCGCACCTCATTTGGACTCTCCTAGCTCCCTCTACCTATATATATGTGCCTCTCCCCGAATTTTCGCGCAGCCCAAACCCTAGCCATCTCCCTCCTCGTGCCACCGGACACGTCCATCCCGCAACGGACGCGTCACTCCGGCGAATTAGCGCATGCCACGTCACTCCGCCGCTGCCACCTCAGCCTCCCTCTGCAGCGCGCCCGCCGCGGCCCGCGGAACCCAGGCGGGGCTCGCCCGGCCCGAACCGCCAGCGCCGCCGCCCCGACGCGCCCGCGCCTCCCGCGCCTCCGTACGTCGCCGCCTCCATCGTCGGCGCAGCAGCCCGCCGCCGCCACCGCAAGCTCCGGCTGCCGCCTCCGCCCTGCTCCGTCATCGCGCCGCCTTCTCCACCCTCACTGGCTGCCGTTGCGCCTCGCCGCGCCGCCGACCTCGGCTTTCGCGCGCGCGTGCGCGCCGCGGAGCACCTCGCTGGCGCCGCCACCGAGCCCTTCGCCGGTGCCCCACTCTTCCGGTCCGGCCCGACCCTCCTCCGGCTTCCTCCCCGTCCTCATCTCCGGTGAGCCCAGCCGGCGAACCTCGAACCGCGCACCGCCCGATCTGGATCTGAGATTTGGAATCTCAGAGGTTGACTTTGTCTTCCCTAAACCCTAATTTTTATGCAATCTTCATCATGCCATAACTCTGCACCCGTGGCTCCGATTCGTGCGTGTAGCATATCAAAATGTTCGTCTCGACGAGTACATCATTTCATGTCATTGCATCATTTTCATTTGAGCTCATCTTAATGCCCGAAATGATGTTGGAAGAGGGCTATGTGATGAATTTGTCAGATCTGTTTCAGCAAATGGCCTTTTGTCATTTTTGCCATGACTAATGTGTGCATGCTATGATCCTGAGCCCTACATGTGTTTTGTAGAATGTCATGCCATCTTTACAGGGGTGTATGCCATGTATTTTTGTGATCTTTGTGGTGACTAGCACAAGCATGCAAAGTAGCATAATCGTTGATGCTGATTTCAGGGACTTCGAATTTCACTAAGTCCTTGTCCTGATTTTGTTGTTATGCCATATATTCACGTTGTTTCCTAGTGATCCGTGCCTCTTTTGAGGATGATCAGTAAGGATGTTTTGTTAATATTGTGGTGCTCTATCCATCCATGTCCTTGTTTGCATTTATGGAGCACCCTAGCTTGAGTCAATCGAGCTCTACTTTTTCTATAAAATGTTCCTGACAGATTGTTAACATGTTTAGCAATTTTGCCAAGCTTGTTGTTGTTGATCTGTGCATGCTATGTTGTTGTTCTTTCCATGTCTAGCTTCTATGCCATGTCTTCTTGATGGGTGTATGCTTAGTTTGTCATGCCATGCTTTGTAGTGAGTGCATCGAGCTCGTAAACATGCCTACTTGTTAACTGTTTTGCATGCTCCAGTTTTCTAGGGATCCTCCTAGCCGCCGCCCCTGTCCATTCTCTCCTTCCTCGGGATCTTCCCCGATCCAAAATTCCACCCAACCAGCTAGTTCCTCCAAAGCCTTCCTCGATCATACATCCACTCCACTAGCCAACCACGGAGACCACATCTGCCTCTTTCCACCTCGAGATCCCTCCCGATCCAGTTCGTCCACCGCCGGCGCCGAACAGCAACACCAATAGGACTCTCCTGCAACCCAAGCTCCTCTCCCTCGCGCGCCTGTCTCCTCTGCTGGTCTGCCTCGCCACCGGAGCTTCTTCGCCCGAGCACCCATGGAGAGGGCCTCCCAAGCCACCTCGTGCGGTTCCACCTCGAGGCCCCAGCTCTGCTGGACCCGCCGTCATCATCAACCCAACAGGAGACAACCAGGAGCCGCCATGGGTGGCTGAGCCCCTCTCCGAGCTCCTTCCTCCAACCAGAACGAGCGCCACCACCGCCGTTTGGAGCGCCATCGTGCGGGAGATGAGTGCCTTGCGCTCTGCTCTCCTTCCTCCCTTCCTCTACTTTCCCTCGCTCCTCACTTTTCTTCCTCTGCTTGCAACAGATCGAGCCATGGCGCTGCCCCAGGCTTTTCCCTGACGCCATGGTTGCCACCACCGGGTCGTCGCTGCCTCCCTGTTGCCTCCTCGCAGGAGCCTCCATGGACGCCAAGTCGCCGGTCTCCTCCGCGACCTTGCGTCACTGCCAAAGCCCGCGCCAAGTCCCTCTCAAGCCGCCGCCCAGATCAGGCCGTCCCCGCGTCGTCCCTGTTGCCAACGGTGCAACCGCCCCGTTTCCTTTCTTCACCGGAGTTCTTCGCTGCCAGACCCTTCCTCGAGGAGCGCCACCGCCCTACTGCCCAATTCCTCTCGCGTCAGGTCCGCCGTCAGTCGTTGTCGTTGCCTCTGCTTCGCGCCCGGCCGTCCGCTGCCTCCTCTGTATCACCAGGCCTCGTTTGCTCGCACCCTCTGCTTCGAACGAGAAGGCCAGCCGCGCCCTCGTTGACTTGTCCCATTGCCAGCGTGGACGAGTGCTCGTCGCCCGCGCGAGCCATCCTCTGCTTCGCCTACGCCGTGGGCCGCCAGATCCGCCGGCCTGCCTTGGCCTCTCCAACGAACTGGGCCTCAGCCCGGGGTGAGAAGTCCAGTCAATCCAAGATTTCAGCCCGTTATGTTTTTTTCCTGTCCAGCGATTTTAGTAATTATCCAGATGCTGCCTGTTTTGCAGAAAAGCCCCTAGAGTTCATGCATATAATATCTCACAAACCGTGCATCGGAATTAAACAAACTTAATATGAAAAATGCTTAGAATTGTGTCTAGATTCATATTATGCCACTTTCATGCATGTTTAAATGATGTTTGCATATAATTTGCCTAATGCCATGCTAAAATTGCTTTAATTCATAAACGAGATCGAACTAAATAACTTGAATGTGGTGTTCCGTTAATATGCAACTCGTTGCATATTGAGCTCCACTTAACTTGTAGTGTTGTTTGTGCACTTTTCCATGCCATGTTTCATTAAACCGGACATGCATCGTACTTGGTTGTGCATCATGCCATGTTCATGTGACAGTTGTTTACTATGTTGTTTGCTTCTTTCCGGTGTTGCTTCTTCGGGTTAGTTCCGATAACGTCGCGTTTGTGAGGATCCGTTCAACTACGTCCATTTGTCTTCTTCATGGACTCGTTCTTCTTCCTTGCGGGATCTCAGGCAAGATGACCATACCCTCGAAATCACTTCTATCTTTGCTTGCTAGTTGCTCGCTCTATTGCTATGCCGCGATACCTACCACTTGCTTTATCATGCCTCCCATATTGCCATGTCAAGCCTCTAACCCACCTTGTCCTAGCAAACCGTTGTTTGGCTATGTCACCGCTTTGCTCAGCCCCTCTTATAGTGTTGATAGTTGTAGGTGAAGATTAAGTTTGTTCCATGTTTGGAACATGGATATGTTGGGATATCACAATATCTCTTATTTAATTAATGCATCTATATACTTGGTAAAGGGTGGAAGGTTCGGCCTTATGCCTGGTGTTTTGTTCCACTCTTGCCGCCCTAGTTTCCGTCATACCGGTGTTATGTTCCTTGATTTTGCGTTCCTTACACGGTTGGGTGTTATGGGGACCCCTTGACAGTTTGCTTTGAATAAAACTCCTCCAGCAAGGACCAACCTTGGTTTTACCATTTGCCTCACCACCACCTACTTTTCCCTTGTGAGTCGCGCTCCCGAGGGTTATCTTTATTTTAACCCCCCCCCCCCCCGGGGGCCAGTGCTTTTCTAAGTGTTGGTCCAACTTGAGCGATGCCCGGCGCCCCCTGGGCAACCAGGGTCTATGCCAACCCGATGTCTGGCTCATCCGGTGTGCCCTGAGAACGAGATATGTGCAACTCCTATCGGGATTTGTCGGCACATCCGGGTGGCTTTGCTGGTCTTGTTTTACCATTGTCGAAATGTCTTGTAACCGGGATTCCGAGTCTGATTGGGTCTTCCTGGGAGAAGGAATATCCTTCGTTGACCGTGAGAGCTTGTGATGGGCTAAGTTGGGACACCCCTGCAGGGTTTGAACTTTCAAAAGTCGTGCCCGCAGTTATGGGCAGATGGGAATTTGTTAATGTCCGGTTGTAAAAAACTTGACATTTAACTTATTTAAAATGCATCAACCGCGTGTGTAGCCGTGATGGTCTCTTCTCGGCGGAGTCCGGGAAGTGAACACAGTTCTTGTGTTATGTTTGGACGTAAGTAGTTTCAAGATCACTTCTTGATCACTTCTAGTTCACGACCGTTGCTTTGCTTCTCTTCTTGCTCTTGTTTGCGTTAGTGAGCCACCATATATTCTTAGTGTTTGCTGCAGCTCCACCTCATTACCCTTTCCTACCCATAAGCTTAAATAGTCTTGATCTCGCGGGTGTGAGATTGCTGAGTCCACGTGGCTCATAGATACTTCCAAACAGTTGCAGGTGCTGATGATACCAGTGCAGGTGACACAACCGAGCTCAAGTGGGAGCCCGATGAAGATCGTGTTCGTTGTGTTGTTTCGTTTCCAGTTGATCAGTAGTGGAGCCCAGTCAGGACGATCGGGGATCTAGCATTTGGGGTTGTCTTTATTTATGTTGGTTCCGTAGTCGGACCTTGATTGTATTCTGGATGATGTAATGCTATATTTATGTATTGTGTGAAGTGGTGATTGTAAGCCAACTCTTTATCCCTCTCTTATTCAGTACATGGGATGTGTAAAGATTACCCCTCTTGCGACATGCCTACTATGCGGTTATGCCTCTAAGTCGTGCTCCGACACGTGGGAGATATAGCCGCATCATGGGTGTTACAAAAGTGTCTTCGTATGCTCCTATCTTGAAGGAGACTTGCACTCTATGCTCGACTTGGATAGTGCCGGAGTCGCTTAGCCATTGAACTTTGTAGGGATGTGGGTGCTTCTTCTTGACCAATTGGAGCTTGGAGCATAGTTCTTCACTTGCTAAGTTATGGCAACTCCCTCCGTCGATGATGACCTTGACGGACCTTCCATTTATGCTGGCCTTGGTATGAAAGATATGGCATCTTTGGTCTTCTTCTTGTTGATGTTGAAGAGTCAAGACCTTGGAGAAAACGAGAGCGAGACTCAAATTTTCATCACAAAAGACTTGATCCTCTTCATCTTTGTTCACTTGCCGGTGCATGGCCACTTGCTCAAGGGCTTCCATTTCTGCTTCACTCATGGAGTCATAGGTACCATCGTCGTTAAGGATCATGGTGCGCTTGTTTGTACACTCGAAAGACTTGTGGCCTCGGCCACCGCATGTAAAGCATTTGAAGGAACTTGTTTTGTTGGTCTCATCGGTTGGGGTAGAGGATGATGAAGCTATCAGCTTGAAGTTGCTTGTAATAGGAGGATGGCTTGGGGTTGTCGAAGTTTTCTTGTAACTTGACTTGTCGTTGTTGCTTGTAGATGGCTTGGTTGAGGTAGAAGGTGTGGGAGTCGTTGAAGCTTGGATGTTGGAGAAACCATAGGACTTGGATGAGAACTTGGCATTTTGAAGTCATCTTGCACTTGACGTTCCGCCTTGGTAGCCTGATGCACTAGCTCGATGAGGTTCGAGTATGGTCGGAAGTCGACGATCTTCTTGATAGGATGGTTGAGTCCATTCAAGAAACGTGCCATAGTTTGCTCATCATCTTCCGTGACATTAGCTCGTATCATGGCAATCTCCATTTCCTTGTAGTACTCTTCAATTCTCTTGGTTCCTTGCTTGAGGAGTTGGAGTTTCTTGAAAAGGTCGCGGTTGTAGTAGGTTGGCACGAAACATGCTCTCATGAAATCCTTCATTTGCGCCCAAGTAGTGATGGGTGGTTCACCTCTTGCCTCACGGCGCTCAATGACTTGTTCCCACCAAATGCGGACGTAGTCTTGGAACTCAAGGGATGCCATCGCGATCTTCTTCTCTTCCTCATAGTTGTGCAAGCGGAAGATTTTGTCAACCTTTAATGCCCATGATAGGTACTCTTCGGGATCATTGGTTCCGTTGAACTTGGGCATGGTGGACTTTAGCTTGCCATATCGTTGCTCTTCATTGTGTTGGGGTTGAGGGTGATGCCGTTCTTGACGAGGAGGATTGTCTCCCTCAACTTGCTCTTGTCGTGGAGGATTTCCATTGTCTTGTTGCTCTTGGTGAACTTGGGGTTCTTGGCGAGGAGGTGGTGGAACTTGACGATGCACTCGAGCTTGATAGTTCCTCTCTTGAACTTCTTCGCGAAGTGCTTCTCGGTGCTCACAATTTTGCCAGTTGCGCGTGGCTATGGTTCGACTTGAATCTCGGAGGGCATGTTGCGCCTCAAGTGCTTGAGCTTCTCGCAATTGTTGTTCTTGACGTTGTGCCTCGACATCTTGTTCATCTTGATGTTGTCTTGCTCGCTCTTCCACTTCTTGATGGCGTTGGCGTTGGCGTTCTTGTGCTTGTGCAGAAGTAGCTTGGTTTTGACGGTGTCATTGCTCTTGAGAGTCGTTGTCGTGTAGAGGATTGTAGTTTGCTTGATGATCTTGGCACCTGGCACGTCGAAGAGTATTCGATGTCGGGTACTTGAGCCGGAGATGGTGTGGTCGGAGTGTCGACTTGAGCAGCTCCGTCTTGAGTAGGACGAAGTGGAAGAAGAGTGGTTGAGCAACAAAGCACGAATCTCTTCCATTCTTGCGTCATTCTCTTGTTTGTGGTCATCGAGCTTGTTGTCGAAGTAGTCTCTTGTATGTTGCTTAGAGAGTCGCAAGTCAGTGGCGAGGTTGTCGATGCGTTCGTTCATTGCTTGTTGCTCTTGATGCAAAGCACGTTGTGCACCAAAGAGGTGGCTCTTTGTGACGTAGGAGGACATGTCGTCGTCTTGCTTGATGAAGAATGGGTTGGTAGAAGTACTTGGCCTATCCATCATTACAAGCAAAAATGCGAGTGGGAGAAAGATAAGAACTTATACCAAATGTACCTTAACCGATATTGAAGACGGATCAATGATCACTCAAATGTGGAACAAGGAAATAGCACAATCGGTACCGATTCTTGTCGGTTTCTCACACCTACACAAGTAAAAGCTTATGGTGGAGCTCGGTTAGGATGGTGGCACAAAATTTGATGCAATTGTTAGTGAGCTTTAATAATGTCGGAAAAGATGCACAAATTTGCAAATGCAACAAGTAGACCAATAGCAAGATATGGTACACGGGAACTCACACACGGAGAGATAAATGGGGTCGTGCAACCAAGGAATGAGCCAAAATGTGGAATCCAAGAAAATGCTCTAGTTGCACAACACTAGAGAGACGCTAGCACGATTGCACAAAAGGCAGATACGAAGACTTGTGCACAACCTACTAAGCAAAAATGCAACGACTTCTATCCCAAGTATGCTCTATGTATGGTATTCTGATGATATGATTCAAGATGATCTAGTATGACAATCTTAATGTAGTATGATGCTATGGTTCTTGCTTAAAAGCTCTTTGCTTATCTTTCCTTTTTTCTTAAAAGCTTGTTTGTCTCTTTCTCTTTTGAGCTCTTTTCTCATGCAGAGCTTCACGAACCAAGATAGCAATTGTGTATGCTTATGACAACCTTGTGACACAAGAGATGATACCAAGATATGCACCACGATGGTATGGTATGTATGCAATGGGAGCTATGATCACTAATGTGCACAAGTAACATTGCCGACAATACTCAAAGGCTAGTCTCGATAGGAAAGGTACGCAAAATGGTCTATGGGGTTATCAATTCAATGGCAAGAATGTACAATGATGATATATCACGATACCAAGATGATACTCAAAGTGATCGTCGTTGATGACGAGTCCGTGGCGAAGATGAGTGGCGGTGATGTCGATGTTGAACTATTCCTAGTTAGCCGAAACACCCTAGGAAACCATGAACCACAACTCAAATTCACAAAACCAAATGTGTCAAAATTTTGCCGGAGTGCAGAGCGGGTAAGCGATGGTGGTTGCGGAAAGCGATGGTGGTTTGTAAGTGCGTATGCGGAATGTGGAAATGGTAATGTGGATGATATGGTGGAGGACCTAAGCAAAGATGTCTAAATGACAAAACTTTGATGGAGTGAAATTGCAACGCCCTCGATGCGGCTATATCTCCCACGTGTCAAAGCACAACTTAGAGGCATAACCGCATTGAAAGCAATGTCGCAAGTGAGGTAATCTTCACAACAACCCATGTAATACAATGAGGGAAAGGAACATAGTTGGCTTACACTTGCCACGTCACACAAATGCATAAATAAGTCATTACATTCACCCAATACACTTAAGGTCCGACTACGGAACCAAAATGAAGATAAACCCCAAATGCAACATAGTCCCCGATCGCCCCAACTGGGCACCACTACTGATCATCTGGGAAAGACACGTAGTATCGTCCTGAGTCGTCATCGAACTCCCACTTGAGCTCAGTTGAATCACCTGGAGTGGTATCATCGGTCCCTGCATCTGGTTTTGGAAGTAATCTGTGAGTCACGGGGACTCGGCAATCTCACACCCTCGCGATCAAGACTATTTAAGCTTATAGGTAAGGTAAAGGTATGAGGTGGAGCTGCAGCAAGCGACTAGCATATATGGTGGCTATCATACGCATATGAGAGCGAGAAGAGAAGGCAAAAGCACGGTCGAACAACTATGATCAAGAAGTGATCCTAGAATAACCTACGTCAAGCATTACTCCAACGCCATGTTCGCTTCCCGGACTCCGCCGAGAAGAGACCATCACGGTTACACACGCGGTTGGTGCATTTTAATTAAGTTAAGTTTCAGGTTTACTACAACCGGACATTAACAAATTCCCATATGCCCATAACCGCGGGCACGGCTTTCAGAAGTTCAAATCCCTGCAGGGGAGTCCCAACTTAGCCCATCACAAGCTCTCACGGTCAACGAAGGATATTCCTTCTCCCAAGACAATCCGATCAGACTCGGCATCCCGGTTACAAGACATCTCGACAATGGTAAAAGAAGTCCAGCAACACCGCCCGAATGTGCCGACAAATCCCGATAGGAGCTGCACATATCTCGTTCTCAGGGCACACTCAGATGAGCGCTCCGTACAACTAAAACCAAACCTCGAGTTTCCCCGAGGGGGCGCTGCACAGGGCTCTAGTTTGGACCAACACTCAGAGGAGCACTGGCCCGGGGGGTTTAAATAAAGATGACCCTCGGGCTCCGGAAACCCAAGGGAAAAAGAGGCTAGGTGGCGAATGGTAAAACCAAGGTTGGGCATTGCTGGGGGAGTTTTATTCAAGGCGAACTATCAAGGGGTTCCCACTATAACCCAACTGTGTAAGGAACGCAAAATCCGGGAACATAACGCCGATATGACGGAAACTAGGGTGGCAAGAGTGGAAGAAAACACTAGGCATAAGGCCGAGCCTTCCACCCTTTACCAAGTATATAGGTGGATTAAGATAAACAAGATAATATTATGATATCCCAACAATAAATATGTTCCGACAAAGAACGATCTCCAAATCTTCACCTGCAACTAGCAACGCTATAAGAGGGGCTGAGCAAAGCGGTAACATAGCCAAACAACGGTTTGCTAGGACATGGTGGGTTAGAGATTTGACATGGCAATATGGGAGGCATGATAAGCAAGTGGTAGGTATCGTAGCATATGCATAGCAAAAGAGCGAGCATCTAGCAAGCAAAGATAGAAGTGATTTCGAGGGTATGGTCATCTTGCCTACAAAGTTCTCAGAGTCGACTTGATCCTCGTAAGCGTACTACGGGCTCCTTGTTCACGTACTCGTCTCCCGGCTCTACCCAAGAAAGAACAACAAGCAAAAGGAACACAATCAACCACGTGCAATGCTCAAGCAACATGATGCAAACATGGTATGATATGCGGGATGCGATATGTGATGCATAAGCATGATTTGCAAAGGAATGATTGAACCTGGCCTCAACTTGGAAAACCAAGAGTGCCACTGGAAAGGTGAGTTGATTTCGGTCAAAATCGATATAAAGATCACCGGAATCGGATGCACGGTTTGGAAATGACAAGCAAAACAAATATGGCACCGGTCTGCGATTAACAGCAAGTAGCCTTCTAAATGCATCAAGAACAACATGCTATAGCACTCTAACATGACAACAAAATACATGGCAGAGATCCACTCATGATGCTTGACAAAAGATGAACACTAAGCTACGGCTAATTCACTCAATAGCAAGCTCAAACAAGCATGGAAAAAATGCAAAAGATAACAGGTTTCAGATTTAGTGAAATTAACAGCATGTCAGGAATTTATCATCAGGAAGCAATGTTTAGAGCACGAAAACTACATGCTACAGGAACATATCATGGCAAAGCAAGGCATGGCATGAAGCTACTCAAAGCATACAACAAAAATCCCTTAGTGACCATGAGCCAAAAGGGATCAGCAAATACAATTGCAAGCATGTGAACATAGCAAAAAACATAAACAGGTTCAGACTTAGCGAAAAACTGGAGCATGGCAAAACAGATAACGAGTAGGCATGTTTACGAGCTCGATGCACTCACTACGAGGCATTGCATGACAAACTAGGCATACACCCAGCAAATAGACATGGCATAGAAGCTAGACATGGCAAGAACAACAACATAGCATGCACGGATCAACTACAACAAGCTCGGCAAAATCGCTAAACATGTTAACAATCTGCCAGGAACATTTTATAGCAAAAATAGAGCTCGATTAACTCAAGCTAGGGTGCTTCATAATTGCAAACAAATACATGGATGGATAGAGCACAACATTATTTACAAAACATCCTTACTGATCATGCTCAAAAGAGGCACGGATCACTAGAAAACAACATGAACATATCGCATAAAAATAATGACAGGGCAAGGACTTAGTGAAATTCTAAGTCCCTGAAATCAGCATCATTGAGTAAGCTACTTTGCATTCTTGTGCTAGTCACCATAAAGATCACAAAAATACATGGCATACACCCCTGTAAAGATGGCATGGCATACTTCAAAACACATGTAGAGCTCAGGATCATAGCATGCACACATTAATCATGGCAAAAATGACAAAGTGCATTTGCTGAAACAGATCTGAAACTATCATCACATAGCCCTCTTCCAATAGCATTTCGGGCATTAAGATGAGCTCAAATGAGAATGATGCAATGAGATGAAATGATGTACTCATCGAGACAAACATTTTGGTACACTACACGCACGAATCGGAGCAATGGTTGCAGAGTTACGACATATGGAAGAATGCAAAAAAATTAGGGTTTCGGGGGAAAGTCAACCGAGATCTAGACCCACCGGCACTGTAGCGGGCACTGTAGTGGGCACTGTAGCAGCGGGTGCTTGCCGGAGCTGTTCACCGGAGAAGAGGGCTGGCGAGGTTGGGGGAGAGGCCGGCGACGGAGGACGGCGAGGAGCTACGCTCGACGGCGTCGGAGAAGCGGCAGTGAGGCGCGATGCGGGCTCGGTGGTGGTGCGGCGAGGACGGGGCGGCGCCGGGGTCGGTGCGGTGGTCGCCGGAGCGGCGAGGCCGACGATGGCGCGCGGCGGCCGACGCGCACTCCGGGCGGCGGCGCAACCTTGCGGGAGACGGGGCGCGCGTGGGCCGGGAGGGCCGTGCGCGGGCCTGGAGGGCTTCGGCGGCGCGGGATCCGGCGGGATGACGTGGCGCTCGTCTATTGGTCCGGGGCGGCGGCGGCGGGATGTCCGACCGGAACGGACATGTCCGGCGCGGCAGAGGAGCGGGTTTTGCTAGGGTTAGGGTAGAATGACCCGAAAATTTCGAGGGGGGGGGGTCTAGTTTTATAGGTAGAGGGAGCTAGAAAGCTCCAAATGAGGTGCAGTTTTCGGCCACGCGATCGTGATCGAACGACCTAGGTGATGGAGGAGGTTTAGGTGGGTTTGGGGCCACTTTGGAGGGGTGTTGGGCTGCAACACACACGAGGCCTTTTCAGTCCCTCGGTTAACCGTTGGAGTATCAAACGAAGTCCAAATGGCAGGAAACTTGACAGGCGGTCTACCGGTAGTAAACCAAGGCCGCATGACAAGTCTCGGTCCAATCCGAAAACGTTTAACACCCGCACACGAAAAGAGGTAGAAAGGGACACCAGAGGACATAGGAGCGCCGGAATGCAAAACGGACAACGGGGAAAATGCTCGAATGCATGAGACGAACACGTACGCAAATGCAATGCGCATGATGACATGATATGAGATGCATGACAAAGACAAAAACACATGGAGACAAAAACCCGACAACGATGAAATAGAATAACTTAGTGCCAGAAACGGCAAGAGTTGGAATACATATAAGGTAGGTTACATCCGGGGTGTTACAACACTCCACCACTACGAAAGGATCTCGTCCCGAGATCTAGGACTGGAAAAACTCCGGGTACTCAGAATGGAGGTGATCCTCGCGTTCCCAGGTGGCTTCATGGTCGGAATGATGTGACCACTTGACTTTCGGGAATTTGATAGACTTGTTGCGAGTCTTGCGCTCAGTTTCTTCAAGGATAGCAACGGGGTGCTCACGATAAGACAGGTCTTCTTGGAGATCAATGTCTTCGAAGTTGATGGTGCGGTCAGGAGTCTTGAAGCACTTGCGGAGTTGAGACACGTGAAACATGTCGTGCACATTTGCAAAGTTGGAGGGAAGCTCAAGTTGATAGGCGAGATCGCTTCTCTTGCTGATGATTTTGAAAGGACCCACGTATCTAGGGGCAAGCTTCCCTTTGATACCGAAGCGACGAGTACCTTTCATTGGGGAGACGCGGAGGTAGACATGGTCTCCGATCTCGAAAGCCAAGTCACGATGCTTGCTATCATAGTAGCTCTTCTGGCGCGATTGCGCGGCTTTGAGATTATCATGAATGACTTTGCACATTTCTTCTGCCTCTGTGATCAAGTCATTGCCAAGAAGTTGGCGTTCACCAGTCTCTGACCAGTTAAGAGGAGTACGCCACTTCCTGCCATAGAGAAATTCAAATGGGGCCTTGCCCGAACTCGCTTGGAAGCTGTTGTTGTAGGAGAACTCGGCATATGGAAGACAATCTTCCCACTTCATACCGAAAGAGATGACACAAGCTCTGAGCATATCTTCAAAATTTTGATTGACTCGCTCGACTTGGCCACTAGTTTGAGGATGAAAAGTTGTGTTGAAGCGAATGTTGGTGCCCATGGCCTTCTGAAAAGAATCCCAAAACTTGGAGGTGAAGATGCTGCCACGATCTAAAGAAATCAACTGCGGAATGCCATGCAGAGACAATCCGGGAGGTATATAGCTCTGCCAACTGAGCAGCTATGATCGATTCTTTGATAGGAAGGAAATGAGCCACTTTAGTGAGTTTGTCGATGACAACGAAGATAGCATCATTACCACGCTTGGACTTTGGAAATCCAGTCACTAAGTCCATCTCAATGTGGTCAAACTTCCATTCTAGAATGGCAAGAGGTTGGAGGAGACCAGCTGGCCGTTGGTGTTCTGCCTTCACTCTTCTGCATACATCACATTCATTCACGAACTGAGCAATTTCGCACTTCATTCGAGTCCACCAATATGACTGCTTGAGGTCATGGTACATCTTTGTACTTCCAGGGTGAATAGAGAGGAGTGAATTGTGAGCCTCGTTCATAATGACTTTACGAAGGTCACCTTTAGGCACAACAATGCGATCCTCGAAGAATAGAGTATCCTTGTCATCAAGACGATAGCACTTGTACTTGGGTTGACTTTTGGCAATCCCAATATTCACCTTCTTCACCATAGCATCAAGAAGTTGAGCCTCGCGAATCTGATCTTCCAAAGTAGGAGAGGCTTGGAGGTTGGCCAGAAATCCTTGAGGAACAACTTGCAGATTGAGTTTGCGGAAAGCTTCACAAAGCTCGGGTTGGTAAGGCTTGAGAATCAAACTGTTGCAGTAAGCCTTCCTGCTCAATGCGTCAGCAATTACATTGGCCTTTCCTGGAGTATATTCGATACTCGGATTATACTCTTGAATCATTTTGACCCAACGAGTCTGCCTGAGGTTGAGATTTGGCTGAGTGAAGATGTACTTGAGACTCTTATGATCAGTGAAGATGTCCACTTTTCTTCCCAATAAGAGATGTCTCCAGGTTAAAAGAGCATGGCTTATTAGGGATGATAGACTACTCATATCAATAAGGAATTCCTTCTTTTCCGGGAGCCCATTCGGACAGAACTGCAAAGTTAAGCGTGCTCAGCTTGGAGTAGTGTCAGGATGGGTGACCGACCGGGAAGTTGCTCCCGGGTGCGCATGAGTGAGGACAAAGTGCGCAGAAAAGATTAGTATTGATCTGTGGGGCCAGTCTAGATCCCGCCAGGAGTAACGACTACCGGCAGGTATGTCCGGGGCGTTACAAGTTGGTATCAAAACCGACCCTCACGGTTACACGGATGGTTGCGGATAGGTGTGTGGTCATGTTGTTCATGACGTTTGTGACCCGTCATGGCACACGTCATGGCACATGTACTGGACTGGAAGCACAGACGTATCTGCCAAGAGGGAACATTTCTGTGGCCCGACGAGGACGTCGGTTCCTCTGAGTGGGGGTGTATGTGATAGCCTGGCTTATTAGGGATGATAGACTACTCATATCAATAAGGAATTCCTTCTTTTCTGGGAGCCCATTCGAACAGAACTCCAAAGTTAAGCGTGCTCATCTTGGAGTAGTGTCAGGATGGGTGACCGACCGGGAAGTTGCTCCCGGGTGCGCATGAGTGAGGACAAAGTGCACAGAAAAGACTAGTATTGATTTGTGGGGTCAGTCTAGATCCCGTCAGGAGTAACGACTACCGGCGGGTGTGTCCGGGGCGTTACAGAAATGGTGTTGGAACCTATCTAAGTGGATGGGGGTGTATGTGATAATCTGGCTTATTAGG
>NC_041390.1:294639361-294669470 GCF_002162155.2 Triticum dicoccoides
AAGGAATTACTTCTTTTCCGGGAGCCTATTCTGACAGAACTCCAAAGTTAAGCGTGCTCAGCTTGGAGTAGTGTCAGGATGGGTGACCGACCGGGAAGTTTCTCCCGGGTGCGCATGCGTGAGGACAAAGTGCGCAGAAAAGACTAGTATTGATCTGTGGGGCCAGTCTAGATCCCGCCAGGAGTAACGACTACCGGCGGGTGTGTCCGGGGCGTTACAGAAATGGTGTTGGAACCTATCTAAGTGGATGGGGGATGTCAATAGCTATCCAACGAGCTAAAGAACACGAAAATCTGAGTCCATATGTGAAAATTATGGTCAAAACTGTCAATCAGCCATGGCTGAAACTGGGAGGGGCGGTTGTACCGCTCCTGGAGCATCCTGGAGTTCTAGGTTTGGCTGGCAGAAGTATCAGGTTATGGGGGAGCGGTTGTACCGCCTCAGGGGCCGGTTGTACCCCTTTTGTCGGGAAAAATTCTCAGATCTGGATCGGGGATGAACTTGGGGTGGAAATGGATGATTTCAGTGGCCAAATTGCGAAGATTTCGAGGATGGAAAGTGGGGAAACTTGTGGGGAAGCTAGATCTACCTACTACACACAAAATCCATGGATCAAATCCAACAAAACTTCATCACACCAACAAATCACAAAAAAATGGGGCTATTTTTGGTGGGGATTTTCGAATTTTAGGACAAAAACTAACAAAAGAAGGCTAGAAAAATGGTAGGGGAGACTCCAAATCATGATCAACGTGACTCTGATACCAAGATGATGTAGGGTGGAACTCTATACGGCCGATCTTTCACGAAAGGAGCGGATCCCGCGATGAACACAAAGAACACAAGGGGAAAACATGAAGGGGAACACAAGAGAATCACTCAAACCAACAAGATACGGTCACACATATGCTAGATCCTCGAAACACAAAGAGATGCATGATCCGAATCCAACAAAGGACGATACATAGGTAACCGGTTCTTCTCCGAAAGGAGGTCTTGAGGTCTTCCCGTCAGGGGTCTTGAATCCAAGTGGATCTTCTCCGAAGAGGCGACGGTCCCTCGCGATGGAGTGGATCTAGATGGATGAGCGAAGCTCTATCTCACATATGAGCTAACACAATGCTAACCCTAGTACGGAGCTAAGGGACAATTATATATAGTCCAAGGGGTAAGTTGGGGATACATGGGGTGACACCCCTTTCACTGCGCACAAGCAGGGCGGTAGTACCAGCCATGGGGGCGGTTGTACCGCTGGGCGCTTAGGTACTGGTTCTTGGAGGTGCTTCCGGATGTGCTTAGTGGCTGTACCGGTGCTTGGAGCGGTTGTACCATATGGTGGCTGTTACGGGGATAAACCGGTGTTGTACCGGCCTTTGCACCACTCAATCACAGAAGCGTGACCGGTAGTTGGGCGGTAGTCGAGCGATTGTACCGCTCGGGCGGTAGTTGGGCGGTACATGGGCGGTTGTACCAGTATTTCTGGACTGGGAAGATTCTCTTCATGCGCTTGATGTCCATCTTGCACCGTAACTTCTCCTTGATTGCTTCCTTGGTACCTAAGCACACAAAGCATCTCCGTTTGAGGTAGTAGCCATGTCTCAAGTGGGTCAAACGGGAGTTCAACAAGAAGAGAGTTAACCACGTTCTCGATAGCCCTTGCACAAGCTCGTGTCATTGGTCCATGTGGCGTCCTGGGAGACGAAGGCAGGTCCATGGGGATGACCGTAGGATGCTCCACATCACTATATTGACAAGTTTTGTCTTTGAAGAGAATTCTAGGATTCCTCCTATTCAACACAGGTACCAAATTAGAGATGCAAAACTTTAACACGACTAACATTTCTTGCACAAATCCTCTTGCCAATTGATGGAGCTTCAAATTTTCTATCAACAAAATCACTCGAGTGTAGTGTATTGCAATGCTCGTGTAATAAACATATACAACAAATTCTTGAGTCTATGAGTTTATGATAGTAAGGAGAATAAACTATGAAACATAGATCGGAATCTCATGAGGTCAAACATAGATCAGAATCTCATGAGGTCAGTACAACTTAAATGAAGTTCCTAATGAATATAAGTTGAATATTTGATAACATATTAGGTGTATTTTAGTGGTAGTTGCACCATAAAGTTTTCAATTCAGTTTCCCTTCTAAGAAGGGCCAAATCCATTTCTTATAAAAACTAGAACTCTATTCCTTAGTAGGTTTCCTGAAAAAAGCGACACTTCCACCATCATGGAAGGTTGAGTATTTCACATGCAATTTCTCAGATAAGAATACACGAGTAGCTCTTTGTGATGCTTGATAGAGCTAGCCCCATTATATGATATACATTAAACATATAAGCAATTGCATACATATATACCATGGAACATGCTATTATATACACCTATCAACCACATACACATTTATGACGTTAGAAAACTGATGGGCAAAAAACACACAATCCAAATAGTTGATGCAGAAATATGTAGGAAAAGAATTGAACCAAACCTTCATATATACAAGGTTTTGTGTAATGCGACAATAGTACATTCTTACTCCTAGTTGGTTGTACATTGCAAAAATATACAAAATGTTAAGTTGTATGAAACCTAACTTAATGCAAACTTGACACGATGCTTATGAACCATTAATAAGTCCAATTATCTCTTCTATGAGGTAGTTATTTCACTACCTACGAATTTCTTGATATTACCCTCATCCCCTAATAACATCAATCCTCAAAAGCACTCCTACTTTCTCTCAGGAAATTGCATCTTCATCAATGATTTTTATTCTCCTTGACATATGAATATGAATACTATTTTAACAGCAATCCATCTTGCTTTCAACATTTGTTTAAAAACCTCATAATTCAGCAAAATAAATCACACTGAAACTACATACGGGTTGATAACCAGTGCGGGGAGTAATGTTACTTGAAATTAGCATCATAATACATGAAGGTACAAGTTAAAGAAAGGAAAATAATAGACTTCCAATGAATTCTCTTCCTAATTGTCTTTTTCTATAAGACCATTCCTTGGAAAATATGTGAATTTGTACTGACTGGAAATAAATAAGTATCAGTTGTAGTGATAACAGTGCACAGTCACAGTTCGTAAAAACAAAACTGTGAGCATCGTACATACTTAAAGCTTGCGCACACACTTTTAAATGGTTCAGAAAAATAGGAACAAATTTGAAGTTACTTGCTAGATCTTAAGAACAGAATCAAGAGTGAACAAACATGACAACAGAAAAACAACAGTACTCTGTTTTTTGTTGGGGAACGTTGTAGAAAACAAAAAATTTCCTACGGCTTCACCAAGATCCATCTATGAGTTCATCTAGCAACGAGTGATCGGATGCATCTACATACCTTTGTAGATCGCGAGCGGAAGCGTTCAAAGAACGGGGATGAGGTAGTCGAACACGACGTGATCCAAATCACCGGAGATCCTAGCACCGAACGGACGGTACCTCCGTGTTCAACACACGTACGGTCAGCGTAACGTCTCCTTCTTCTTGATCCAGCAAGGGGGAAGGAGAAGTTGATGAAGATCCAACAGCACGACGGCGTGGTGGTGGATGCAGGGCGTCACAGTAGCAGGGCTTCGCCTATACTACGAGAGAGAGATGTAACAGGGGAGAGGGAGGCGCCAAAAGGCTGAGGTGTGATGTCCTCCATCTCCCCCACTATATATAGGGGTGTCTAAGGGGGGAGCCGGCCCTAGGAGATCCAATCTCCTAGGGGGGCGGCGGCCAAGGGGTGGGGGGCTTGCCCCCCAAGCAAGGGGGCGCCCCCCTTTAGGGTTTCCCTCAAACCCTAGGCGCATGGCCCCTTTTGGGGCTGGTGCCCTTGGCCCATATAGGCCAAGGTGCACCCCCTACAGCCCATGTGGCCCCCGGGGCAGGTGGCCCCACCCGGTGGACCCCGGGACCCTTCCGGTGGTCCCGGTACAATACCGGTGACCCCGAAACTTGTCCCGATGGCCGAAATAGCACTTCCTATATATAATTCTTTACCTCCGGACCATTCCGAAACTCCTCGTGACGTTCGGGATCTCATCCGGGACTCCGAACAACATTCGGGTTACTGCATATACATATCTTCACAACCCTAGCATCACCGAACCTTAAGTGTGTAGACCCTACGGGTTCGGGAGACAGGCAGACATGACCGAGACGACTCTCTGGTCAATAACCAACAGCGGGATCTGGATACCCATGTTGGCTCCCACATGCTCCACGATGATCTCATCAGATGAACCACGATGTCGAGGATTCAAGCAACCCCGTATGCAATTCCCTTTGTCAATCGATATGTTACTTGCCCGAGATTCGATCGTCGGTATCCCAATACCCCGTTCAATCTCGTTACCGGCAAGTCACTTTACTCATACCGTAATGCATGATCCCATGACCAGACACTTGGTTACTTTGAGCTCATTATGATGATGCATTACTGAGTGGGCCCAGTGATACCTCTCCGTCATACGGAGTGACAAATCCCAGTCTTGATCCGTGTCAACCCAACAGATACTTTCGGAGATACCCGTAGTCTACCTTTATAGTCACCCAGTTACGTTGTGACGTTTGGTATACCCAAAGCACTCCTACGGTATCCGGGAGTTACACGATCTCATGGTCTAAGGAAAAGATACTTGACATTGGAAAAACTCTAGCAAACGAACTATACGATCTTTATGCTATGTTTAGGATTGGGTCTTGTCCATCACATCATTCTCCTAATGATGTGATCTCGTTATCAATGACATCCAATGTCCATAGTCAGGAAACCATGACTATCTGTTGATCAACGAGCTAGTCAACTAGAGGCTTACTAGGGACATGTTGGTGTCTGTTATTCACACATGTATTATGATTTCCGGATAACACAATTATAGCATGAATAAAGACAATTATCATGAACAACGAAATATAATAATAATGCTTTTATTATTGCCTCTAGGGCATATTTCCAACAGTCTCCCACTTGCACTAGAGTCAATAATCTAGTTACATTGTGATGAATCGAACACCCATGGAATTCTGGTGTTGATCATGTTTTGCCCTAGGGAGAGGTTTAGTCAACAGATCTGCTACATTCAGGTCCGTATGTACTTTACAAATCTCTATGTCTCCATCTTGAACATTTTCACGAATGGAGTTGAAGCGACGCTTGATGTGCCTTGTCTTTTTGTGAAACCTGGGCTCCTTGGCAAGTGCAATAGCTCCAGTGTTGTCACAAAAGAGTTTGATTGGCCCCGACGCATTGGGTATGACTCCTAGGTCGGTGATGAACTCCTTCACCCATATTGCTTCATGTGCTGCCTCCGAGGTTGCCATGTACTCCGCTTCACATGTAGATCCCGCCACGACACTCTGCTTGCAACTGCACCAGCTTACTGCCCCACCATTCAAAATATACACGTATCCGGTTTGTGACTTAGAGTCATCCAGATCTGTGTCGAAGCTAGCGTCGACGTAACCCTTTACGACGAGCTCTTCGTCACCTCCATAAACGAGAAACATTTCCTTAGTCCTTTTCAGGTACTTCAGGATATTCTTGACCGCTGTCCAGTGTTCCTTGCCGGGATTACTTTGGTACCTTCCTACCAAACTTACGGCAAGGTTTACATCAGGTCTGGTACACAACATGGCATACATAATAGAACCTATGGCTGAGGCATAGGGGATGACACTCATCTCTTCTATATCTTCTGCCGTGGTCGGACATTGAGCTGAGCTCAATTTCATACCTTGTAACACAGGCAAGAACCCCTTCTTAGACTGATCCATATTGAACTTCTTCAATATCTTATCAAGGTATGTGCTTTGTGAAAGACCTATGAGGCGTCTTGATCTATCTCTATAGATCTTGATGCCTAATACATAAGCAGCTTCTCCAAGGTCCTTCATTGAAAAACTCTTATTCAAGTAGGCCTTGATGATGTCCAAGAGTTCTATATCATTTCCCATCAAAAGTATGTCATCTACATATAATATGAGAAATGCTACAGAGCTCCCACTCACTTTCTTGTAAACGCAGGCTTCTCCATAAGTCTGCGTAAACCCAAACACTTTGATCATCTCATCAAAGCGAATGTTCCAACTCCGAGATGCTTGCACCAACCCATAAATCGAGCGTTGGAGCTTGCACACTTTGTCAGCATTCTTAGGATCGACAAAACCTTCCGACTGCATCATATACAATTCTTCCTTAAGGAAACCATTAAGGAATGCCGTTTTGACGTCCATTTGCCATATCTCATAATCGTAAAATGCGGCAATTGCTAACATGATTCGGACGGACTTTAGCTTCGCTACCGGTGAGAAAGTCTCATCGTAGTCAACCCCTTGAACTTGTCGATAACCCTTAGCGACAAGCCGAGCTTTATAGATGGTCACATTACCATCCGCGTCTGTCTTCTTCTTAAAGATCCATTTATTTTCTATGGCTCGCCGTTCAACGGGCAAGTCAGTCAAAGTCCATACTTCGTTTTCATACATGGATCCTATCTCGGATTTCATGGCTTCTAGCCATTTGTCAGAATCCGGGCCCGCCATCGCTTCTTCATAGTTCGAAGGTTCACCGTTGTCTAACAACATGATTTCCAAGACAGGGTTGCCGTACCACTCTGGTGCGGAACGTGTCCTTGTGGACCTTCGAATTTCAGTAGGAGCTTGATCAGAAGTATCTTGATCATTATCATTAACTTCCTCTCTAGTCGGTGCAGGCACCTTAGGAACATTTTCTTGAGTTGCGCCATTTTCCGGTTCAAGAGGTAATACTTCATCAAGTTCTACTTTCCTCCCACTTACTTCTTTCGAGAGAAACTCTTTCTCTAGAAAGAATCCATTCTTGGCAACAAAGATCTTGCCTTCGGATCTGAGGTAGAAGGTATACCCAACAGTTTCTTTAGGGTATCCTATGAAGACGTATTTTTCCGACTTGGGTTCGAGCTTTTCAGGTTGAAGTTTCTTGACATAAGCATCGCATCCCCAAACTTTTAGAAACGACAGCTTAGGTTTCTTCCCAAACCATAATTCATACGGTGTTGTCTCAACGGATTTCTACGGAGCCCTATTTAAAGTGAATGCGGCAGTCTCTAAAGCATAGCCCCAAAAAGATAGCGGTAAATCGGTAAGAGACATCATAGATCGCACCATATCTAATAAAGTGCGATTACGACGTTCGGACACACCATTACGCTGAGGTGTTCCAGGCGGCATGAGTTGTGAAACTATTCCACATTTTCTTAAGTGTGTGCCAAATTCGTGACTCAAATATTCTCCTCCACGATCTGATCGTAGAAACTTGATCTTCCTGTCACGTTGATTCTCAACCTCACTCTGAAATTCCTTGAACTTTTCAAAGGTTTCAGACTTGTGTTTCATTAAGTAGATATACCCATATCTACTCAAGTCATCAGTGAGGGTGAGAACATAACGATAGCCACCGCGAGCCTCAACGCTCATTGGACCGCACACATCAGTATGTATGATTTCCAATAAGTTGGTTGCTCGCTCCATTGTTCCTGAGAACGGAGTCTTGGTCATTTTACCCATGAGGCATGGTTCGCACGTGTCAAATGATTCATAATCAAGAGACTCCAAAAGTCCATCAACATGGAGCTTCTTCATGCGTTTGACACCTATGTGACCAAGGCGGCAGTGCCACAAATATGTGGGACTATCATTATCAACCTTACATCTTTTGGTACTCACACTATGAATATGTGTAGCGTTACGCTCGAGATTCATTAAGAATAAACCATTCACCATAGGAGCATGACCATAAAACATATCTCTCATATAAATAGAACAACCATTATTCTCGGATTTAAATGAGTAGCCATCTCGAATTAAACGAGATCCCGATACAATGTTCATGCTCAAAGCTGGCACTAAATAACAATTATTAAGGTTTAAAACTAATCCCGAAGGCAAATATAGAGGTAGCGTGCCGACGGTGATCACATTGACCTTGGAACCATTCCCGACGCGCATCGTCACCTCGTCCTTTGCCAGTCTCCGCTTATTCCGCAGCCCCTGCTTTGAGTTACAAATGTGAGCAACTGCACCGGTATCAAATACCCAGGAGCTACTACGGGTACTAGTAAGGTACACATCAATTACATGTATATCATATATACCTTTTGTTTTGCCGGCCTTCTTGTCTGCTAAGTATTTGGGGCAGTTCCGCTTCCAGTGACCACTTCCCTTGCAATAAAAGCACTCAGTCTCGGGCTTGGGTCCATTCTTTGGCTTCTTCCCAGCAGCTTGCTTGCCGGGCGTGGCAACTCCCTTGCCGTCCTTCTTGAAGTTCTTTTTACCCTTGCCCTTCTTGAACTTAGTGGTTTTATTGACCATCAACACTTGATGTTCCTTCTTGACTTCTACCTCTGCTGATTTCAGCATTGCAAATACCTCAGGAATGGTCTTTTCCATCCCCTGCATATTGAAGTTCATCACAAAACTCTTGTAGCTTGGTGGAAGCGACTGGAGGATTCTGTCAATGACCGCATCATCCGGGAGATTAACTCCCAGCTGAGTCAAGCGGTTATGTAACCCAGACATAGTGAGTATGTGCTCACTGACAGAACTATTTTCCTCCATCTTACAGCTAAAGAATTTGTCGGAGACTTCATATCTCTCGACCCGGGCATGAGCTTGAAAAACCATTTTCAGCTCTTCGAACATCTCATATGCTCCATGTCTCTCAAAACGCTTTTGGAGCCCCGGCTCTAAACTGTAAAGCATGCCGCACTGAACGAGGGAGTAGTCATCAGCACGTGTCTGCCAAGCGTTCATAACGTCTTGGTTCTGTGGGACAGGCGGGTCACCTAGCGGTGCTTGTAGGACATAATCTTTCTTGGCAGCTATGAGGATGATCCTCAGGTTCCGGACCCAGTCCGTATAGTTGCTGCCATCGTCTTTCAGCTTGGTTTTCTCTAGGAACGCGTTGAAGTTGAGGACTACGTTGGCCATTTGATCTACAAGACATATTGTAAATATTTTAGACTAAGTTCATGATAATTAAGTTCATCTAATCAAGTTATTCAATGAACTCCCACTTAGATAGACATCCCTCTTCTAGTCATCTAAGTATAACATGATCCAAGTCAACTAGGCCGTGTCCGATCATCACGTGAGACGGACTAGTCAACGTCGGTGAACATCTTCATGTTGATCGTATCTTCTATACGACTCATGCTCGACCTTTCGGTCTTCTGTGTTCCGAGGCCATGTCTGTACATGTTAGGCTCGTCAAGTCAACCTAAGTGTTTGCATGTGTAAATCTGTCTTACACCCGTTGTATGTGAACGTTTGGATCAAACACCCGATCATCACGTGGTGCATTGAAACAACGAACTGTCGCAACGGTGCACAGTTAGGGGGAACACTTCTTGAAATTATTATGAGGGATCATCTTATTTACTACCGTCGTTCTAAGTAAACAAGATGCAAAACATGATAAACATCACATGCAATCAAATAATAAACGTGACATGATATGGCCAATATCACATAGCTCCTTTGATCTCCATCTTGGGGCTCCATGATCATCTTGTCACCGGCTTGACACCATGATCTCCATCATCATGATCTCCATCATCGTGTCTCCATGAAGTTGCTCGCCAACTATTACTTCTACTACTATGGCTAACGCGTTTAGCAATAAAGTAAAGTAATCTACATGGCGTTTCTCAATGACACGCAGGTCATACAAAAATAAAGACAACTCCTATGGCTCCTGCCGGTTGTCATACTCATCGACATGCAAGTCGTGATTCCTATTACAATAGCATGAACAACTCATACATCACATATAGATCATTCATCATTCATCACAACTTTGGCCATATCATATCACAAAGCACTTGCTGCAAAAACAAGTTAGACGTCCTCTAATTGTTGTTGCAAGTTTTACGTGGCTGAATTACGGTTCTAGCAAGAACGTTTTCTTACCTACGTGAAAGCCACAACGTGATTTGTCAACTTCTATTTACCCTTCATAAGGACCCTTTTCATCGAATCTGCTCCAACTAAAGTAGGAGAGACAGACACCCGCCAGCCACCTTATGCAACTAGTGCATGTTAGTCGATGGAACCGGTCTCACGTAAGCATACGTGTAAGGTTGGTCTGGGCCGCTTCATCCCACAATACCGTTGAAGCAAGATAAGACTAGTAGCGGCAAGAAAGTTGACAACATCTACGCCCACAACAAATTGTGTTCTACTCGCGCAAGAAGAACTACGCATAGACCTAGCTCATGATGCCACTGTTGGGGAACGTTGCAGAAAACAAAAATTTTCCTACGGCTTCACCAAGATCCATCTATGAGTTCATCTAGCAACGAGTGATCGGATGCATCTACATACCTTTGTAGATCGCGAGCGGAAGCGTTCAAAGAACAGGGATGAGGTAGTCGAACACGACGTGATCCAAATCACCGGAGATCCTAGCACCGAACGGACGGTACCTCCGTGTTCAACACACGTACGGTCAGCGTAACGTCTCCTTCTTCTTGATCCAGCAAGGGGGAATGAGAAGTTGATGAAGATCCAACAGCACGACGGTGTGGTGGTGGATGCAGGGCGTCACAGTAGCAGGGCTTCGCCTATACTACGAGAGAGAGATGTAACAAGGGAGAGGGAGGCGCCAAAAGGCTGAGGTGTGATGTCCTCCATCTCCCCCACTATATATAGGGGTGTCTAAGGAGGGGAGCCGGCCCTAGGAGATCCAATCTCCTAGATCTCCTAGGGGGGCGGCGGCCAAGGGGTGGGGGGCTTGCCCCCCAAGCAAGGGGGCGCCCCCCTTTAGGGTTTCCCTCAAACCCTAGGCGCATGGGCCCTTTTGGGGCTGGTGCCCTTGGCCCATATAGGCCAAGGCGCACCCCCTACAGCCCATGTGGCCCCCGGGGCAGGTGGCCCCACCCGGTGGACCCCCGGGACCCTTCCGGTGGTCCCGGTACAATACCGGTGACCCCGAAACTTGTCCCGATGGCCGAAATAGCACTTCCTATATATAATTCTTTACCTCCGGACCATTCCGGAACTCCTCGTGACGTCCGGGATCTCATCCGGGACTCCGAACAACATTCGGGTTACTGCATATACATATCTTCACAACCCTAGCGTCACCGAACCTTAAGTGTGTAGACCCTATGGGTTCGGGAGACAGGCAGACATGACCGAGACGACTCTCCGGTCAATAACCAACAACGGGATCTGGATACCCATGTTGGCTCCCACATGCTCCACGATGATCTCATCGGATGAACCACGATGTCGAGGATTCAAGCAACCCCGTATGCAATTCCCTTTGTCAATCGATATGTTACTTGCCCGAGATTCGATCGTCGGTATCCCAATACCTCGTTCAATCTCGTTACCGGCAAGTCACTTTACTCGTACCGTAATGCATGATCCCGTGACCAGACACTTGGTTACTTTGAGCTCATTATGATGATGCATTACTGAGTGGGCCCAGTGATACCTCTCCGTCATACGGAGTGACAAATCCCAGTCTTGATCCGTGTCAACCCAACAGATACTTTCGGAGATACCCGTAGTCTACCTTTATAGTCACCCAGTTACGTTGTGACGTTTGGTATACCCAAAGCACTCCTACGGTATCCGGGAGTTACACGATCTCATGGTCTAAGGAAAAGATACTTGACATTGGAAAAACTCTAGCAAACGAACTATACGATCTTTATGCTATGTTTAGGATTGGGTCTTGTCCATCACATCATTCTCCTAATGATGTGATCTCGTTATCAATGACATCCAATGTCCATAGTCAGGAAACCATGACTATCTGTTGATCAACGAGCTAGTCAACTAGAGGCTTACTAGGGACATGTTGGTGTCTGTTATTCACACATGTATTACGATTTCCGGATAACACAATTATAGCATGAATAAAGACAATTATCATGAACAAGGAAATATAATAATAATGCTTTTATTATTGCCTCTAGGGCATATTTCCAACAGTTTTCTGGGAGGGCAGGAGCTCTGGCCCACACAATCCTTGACGCCGAGGGCGAAGTAGCTCCAGACGGCTGTGAGTACTTGGAGGCCTGACTCAAAAAATTTACTCACATTTTTTTTGGAATATTTTTTCAAAAACCTTAGTGTTCACAAGAGTGTTTAATTCTTTAAAACACTCACACAAACAAAACCATTTCTAATCCAACAAATTGAAAGTTCAGAAAATATTTTTTTAGCCGAAACAACCTAAAAAAAGCAAATTAGTACTACTATTTTTAGCCCTAGTTAATATGAAAAATGATAAAATTGTTATTTGATCCTCGAAACTACATCATATTAAAGTATAAATTGAAATCCCCACAAAAAAGTCAGTAACTAACATAATTTGTTACGTTGCTTTGCATCTCTTTGGTAATTATAAATACATTCATTAGCTGACAAAGTCTGTCAATCAGAATTATATAAAAATTGAAAAATAAACCACCTAAGCACATCTAGGAGACCTTGACTATCCTGGTGCACCCACAAGGAATACCTTTTCACAGCGGGCAAGGCGCATGCATGGCTAATAAAGCTGCTGCTCAGGTCCAAGAGGTTGTGACTGAAGCAGTATGGCGATAGACGATAATCACCTTGGCCTCGCGCCCTCCCACCCACACACACCACAGGAGGTTGTTAAATTACATATTGTCTCTCCCTTCATTCCGCTGAGTGCCGCACCATAAGTTCACTCTGCTTTTTTGTCTGCCTCACCCAACCAATTTCTCCAGCCTCCAATTTACACACAATAACATAATTCTCAGTGCAATCTAGTTATAGGGCGAAAACTACAAACCTTTATCAATAGAGGGGGAGGGGGATCGTGTGAATCGATGAGCCACGGTTCCATGAAAAACAGTAAGTTATAGCCTACATATTTAGTTAATTGCGCAATCGAGCATTTATTTGGGTCATCTATTTCCTTTAATCACGTCAAAACAGACGATCCTCTTTTTGTTGCTTCATGGAACTACAAAATGGCACATAATTAAAATACCAGCTACCATTATCAACAAGCTGCATATTGATGACCATCACCCTCCCAGAAAAAAAAATCCGCCAGTCAACAATATCATCGGAAAAGATAGTAAGAACAACTCGTAGCAAGTCCCAGTTCTGCATTATTTCATCATGGTGTGCTCCTAGTTAGATGAGATGAAAAACAAAAACACCTATATGTGAAGGAAGCAAGGAAACAACATTTAGTATAATCAGCCACACCTTTGGGTGCAATTCATGTACATCTCTATCCTTTTGAGATCAATATGTGCTACAATAATACGATGCAAAATTCTTCAATCTGTTGAGAAGGATAGCATGTAGACTCATGTGTACAGATGTTGCATATATAACGACTGCAGAAAGACCACAATGAACCTTCCAAACTCCATATTCATAAAAAAATCGCAGCCAAACTTTTGAACATAATTATTAATGAGAAATAGTTTTGCTGGACATGGACATACCATGCAATCAAGATCATTATTATCATGGGACGAAGTGAAGTTTCTCCACATTTTTTACCTTGTCTTGCAGATGATTTTCCTTCATGACAAAATTCACCACCAGATATTAAAGATTCATTATCAACAGAATTCTGCCCTTAGCATCACTTTGTTCAACTGCATGAAACTTCTGAACCTGGTCTATGCTCTTTAGTATTTGCAATTCTATACATGTCCTTACATCATCATCCATTGGAGTACTTGTGGGTAGATATGGTGCTTGTCGAGTTGTCGTCCTTGTTGCTTACCCTTGGAAAACAACCCTCGCGACATAAGAGGACCATACCATGGAGTTGCACAAGCTCCACTGCCACAATACAAACCTCCAGCTCGTCCTCCAAGTCAAGGTTGCCGGATCCATGATGTGCTTCTCGAGCTCTATGACCACGACCTGTCAGTCGTTATTGATGCGTTGATCGACGAACTGGCCAGTTAGACACAGGCGTCGAGTGGGCCGACAACATAATGGGGCAGTGGCGTGGCGTCGTTGATAGTGAGACGAGGCAAACCATGGAGTCGCGCTGCGGTCGATGACCGGGCGGCCCTGGCCATGCCCAGGTAGGCGGTGGATAGATGCTGCCTACAGGACGTGGCTTGGCGAT
The DNA here is from genome assembly GCF_002162155.2 of Triticum dicoccoides. NCBI lineage: Eukaryota > Viridiplantae > Streptophyta > Magnoliopsida > Poales > Poaceae > Triticum > Triticum dicoccoides. The sequence goes on from NC_041390.1 coordinate 294,653,503, forward strand.
GGGGCTAATGGAAGTGGACGGAAGTTGGATTGCGGAGAAGGGACTTGGTGGCGACGCCCTAAACCTAGCTTCCGTCCCTCGTCATCCAGCCATGCATGGCGGTGGGCGCAGGAGGGAACAACGGGGGCGATCTTTTTGTTCCTGAGATTACTGGATGGGGAATTATCACATCCTTTTTTCTCCTTTTTAACGACGGGATGTGGGGTGGCGATTTTTTTCGATCAACAGAACCTGGGACGAATGAACAATGTATGAACTGCGCTTTAGGGGTAGAGATATACATATGTTTTGGTAAATAGTGATTTGACTTGAACGATTTTGGTAAGTAGTGATTTGATTTGAACGAGTTAATGTATGATACTGTTTTGAGAAAGTATAGATTTGATTGAATTAATGCATGTATTAAAATGGACCGGCCAAAGTTGGCTGAGGATGAACGAAAAGTCGTCTAAACACGCTTGCGGGCGTAATATAAGGTTTGTTAATGGGTTAATGGAAGGTGAGACGAGACTATCAACTGAGAGATTAGGAGTAAGAGATGTGTAGTCTGTGAGTGTTGCTAAAAAAGAAAAGCTCTCTATACCCCATCCTGGCACGCTTCTCGCCCCGTTCCCCAGCCCCGCGCCGCAAACGCGACCTGCCGGTTCATCACTTTCCCCGCCGCCTGCTATCCTAGCGCGGTTCGATCCGCCTCTGGGTAAGCTCCTCCAATTCTTGCTCCCCCAGATTTTCCCGCAATTCTTCTTTTGCGTGCTAGAGATCCTTATTTTGTGTTGGAGCAGTCTAGAAATCTTTCTTTCTCCACTACTTGTCTAGACTGTTTTGTTCTGATGATTTATTCGCCAGAAGTTGGATTGGCGAATGGTGGCGCACCAGGAGGCGGAGGCGACGACAACGACGACGGTGGACCCGATGCGCCTGGCGTCGCGGTGGCGGTCCCCGGCGGAGTGGGTTGCCACCGCAGCGGCACTGGACTCGGAGCCCATGCCATCCGAGCTGAACACCGCCAACAGCTCGGGCCTCTTTGCAGTCGTCTCCGTCGACAAGATGTCCGTCAAGTACCTCGGCGTCAACCACCACGGCCATGACGTCGGAGTCGTGCAGGCCGACTGCCCCGCTCCCATGCACCGAGCCGTCTACTACTTTGAGATGACCGTGAGGAATGCTGGGCTCAAGGGCCAGACCTCCATCGGCTTCACCACCGAGAGCTTCAAGATGCGCCGCCAACCTGGGTGAGCCACCTTTTCTTGGCTCTTGCTGCTATTTTGGTCTCTCTAGCCTGGGTTTAGTGCTCTGCTAGCAATTAGCAATTCCAAACTTGTCTCATTTTGTGAAAATGTACTACTTTGTGGTATTCGTGCTAGCTGCATAACCTGTCTGAGTCTGAGATGACGTGTGATAGCTGAAATTGCACAATCTGGGCGAGGAAGGCCAAATAATACTCCCTCCGTCCAGAAATACTTGTCATCAAAATGAATAAAAGGGGATGTATCTAGATGTATTTTAGTTCTAGATACATCCCTTTTTGTCCATTTTGATGACAAGTATTTTCGGACGGAGGGAGTATGTAGTTTTTAGTAGTTGTATGCGGCTATTTGTTGTAATTCCTATACCGTTCATGCTAAAAAGAGGTTTTGTGAATCTAATGAACTTTCCCATTGTTGTTTGCCCTGGTGGGCATGTCTTTTTCAGGCAGTCTGTTAGTTGTAGCGTTGCTTGCTATGATCTCTATTTCTATGTAATGCTTCATATATTTTATGCGACCTGTCTCCTGTTCATTTGAACTGACTTGAAATTTGACCTGCTATAACACTTTATTTTAGTGGTTGCTACTTGCTACTCAACGACAATTACCTGCTGATTATTCTTTCTGTTCTTTCTTCATTCCAGTTGGGAATCTCAAAGTTGTGGATACCATGGCGATGATGGCTATCTTTACCGGGGTCCAGGGAAAAGTGAGTCTTTTGGTCCCAAATTCACATCTGGCGACATAATTGGCGCTGGAATTAACTACATAGAACAACTTCTTTTCTTCACGTAAGTGTTGTTGATTACACTGTTTGTTTATTTGATTCGCAGACCATTACTCTTCTACGAGGTTTTGTATTATTACATAACATTACATTTTCAGTTACCATCCTTAATATTTTTTGTTTTCTTCTGAAGATGAATAAATGCATTTTGTTGGTACTTTTGTCATTTAACTTCAATAAAAAAATGATAGTTTTGGATTTGCACTGCCACCATAACTTTATGAATGGACATATCTTCCTCTTATGCACTCATGTTGAATGCTGTATGCACCATATGCTTATCTCTTATTCTCTGCATTAAGTCCGTCACCTGTTTAATTTATTTAAAATATTGTGCTGTGCTGTGATCTAACTAGTTGTAGCATCTTGCAGAAAAAATGGATCTCTCATTGGAGCCTTTCCAAAAGATATTAAAGGACCACTATATCCTACTATTGCGGTCCATAGCCAGGATGAAGAGTAAGCTGTCTCTTTCTATAGTGATTATTATGTTGGTTTTGTACATGCTAAATAGAAACTAAAATTTGCCCCCAATATTTCAACCTTAGTTGCAAAAACATGCATACTTATTGAAGCGAATTCTCCCTTACATTTATATCAAGCCTTCCTGTCCTGATTTACTGAATAAATGTTGCTATAGGAATTTATTTTTAATCTCTCATGATTATAATAAAGAGACAAGACCAGTGGACATCTTTTAAACCGTTCCACAGCTTTAGAGCATCTCCAACAGCCGCGCTTCGCGCCACACGCTAAAAACTAGTTTGCCGCGCGCCGTTCGCCTGGTTTTGCGCGGCCGCCAGCGCTGGCTCCAACAGCGGCGCTAAAATGCAGCGCGCAAAAAATGCAGCGCGCGCGACTCGCACAAACAACATATACATTTCAAATAGAAGCAAAAATGATCAAACTAAACAAAATAAATCAACAATAAATAGTTCAATTTCGTTATTACAACCCAAACAAATAGTTTATCGTTCAGTACAACAAATAGTGCAATAAACACAACAAATAGTTCATGAACAATACAATGTCGAACGCAGAAATCATGCTCTTTGTCGTCCATGCCATGCCCACCACTCCTCAATGAGATCCTTCTGAAGATCATTGTGCGCTGCGGGACGCCGAATGGCATGATAGGAGGCAACAAAACGGGCCACCCTTTCAGCCCTCCGTCGCACTCGCACGGGATGTCCCAAGAGCTCATACTGTGAGTAGTCTAAATCTTGGCCACGCTCATTCTCGATGGTCATGTTGTGCATGATCACACAAGCGTGCATGATGTACCAAAGCATTTTTTGATCCCAAAATCTAGCCGGTCCTCTCACAATAGCAAATTGGGCTTGCAAAATCCCAAAAGCTCTCTCCACATCTTTTCTAGCCGCCGCCTGAGCATTGTGGAAATCAAGATTTTTCTTACCTTCCGGCTTTTTCAACGGCTTCACGAAGGTTTGCCACTTTGGATAGATGCCATCCGCTAGATAATAGCCATAGTTGTATGTACGACCATTTGCTACAAACTGCACCGGTGGCAACTCACCGGTGGCAATCTTATTCATCGGTGGTGACCGGTTGACAACATTGATGTCATTCAAAGATCGAGGCATTCCAAAGAATGCATGCCAAATCCAAGTCTCTTGATCGGCCATCGCTTCAAGGATTATAGTGGAACCCTTTTTTTGGCCGTGGAATTGCCCATGCCATGCCTTTGGACAATTCTTCCAACTCCAATGCATGCAATCTATTGAGCCAAGCATGCCAGGAAAGCCGCGAGCTTTGTTCATCGCCAATAGCCTTGCGGCGTCTTCAGCATTGGGAGATCTCAAATACTCCTCGCCAAACACTTGCACAATTCCGACTGCGAAGCGCTTGACACACATGATGGCTTGGCTCTCACCCATAGCCAAGTGATCATCAACTAGATCAGCCGGGATACCGCATGCCAACATACGCAAAGCGGCTGTCACCTTCTGAAAGGTGCTATGCCTGAGCTCTCCGGTGGCATTCCTCCTTTGCTGAAAAAACCGGTCATGGCTCGCTAGTTTCTCTGCAATGCGCCTAAACAAGTCGGTGCTCATCCTAAACCGGCGACGAAAATACGACTCCGGGTATGTGGGATTCTTCATGAAATAGTGCCTCATCAATCTGTTATGGGCATCGATCCTATCTCTCCAAATTTTCTGCCGACCCATAACCGAACCACCGTGCTTCGGTTTTTTATTGATATGCATAGCTAGGATCATTGCAAGATCCTCCTCCTCTTCCATATCAAATTCTTCTTCGGAAGAATCATACGACGAACTCATCTACAATGTTCAATACTATGCTATAAAAACTACAATCAAAATGCACCAAATTCATGAAGTTTGAGCAATACATACCTTCTAGGCGTTTTGTCGAACACCTTGCGGGCGCCGAGCGGCAGCGAGCGCTCGGGCGCTGTTCGTTGGAGGACGGACGCGCGCGAGGGGCGGCGGGACTACAGGGGGGGCGGAGAAGCCACCGCGGCGCGGGGATAGGCCGATGAAACGCCGGAACGGTCGCCGGGTGGCGCGGGCGGCGGCGGCGGCGCGGCTGGATGGGGGGTGGGAGTTGCGAGCGAGCGCGCGAGAGTCCAGCGCGCGGGAGCGGGCGCAGCAAATAAGCGGCGAGCGATTGAGTTTCGGCCCGCGCACTGAACTACATATGCCGCGTGCGCTGTTTTTGCGCGCCCGCTGGAGCAACTATACCGGTTGCGCGCGCGCTAAAACGGGCAATTTTGCGGCGCGGCGCTAGTTTGGCGCGGCTGTTGGAGATGCCCTTAGTGCACTTTGGTCTCAGCAATTGTTAACTAGGCTCCTTCTATAGAATCATCAGCTTTTGTGTTTCTTCGTTAGTTAAGCCACATTTTATAGGAAGGATTGTAGTAATCAGTAATTACAGGCCAAGTGGACCAATCACAAGAGCTCTGACCAAGAAATTAAATGAAATAACCCCTATGCTTATTTAGCAATGAAAGCATCTGAGTTGGTATTCAAAGTTAGTTAAAATATTTGCTGAACACAGTTTTTTTTTTCTGTATCTTTACTTGACAGACCCACGTAAAGCACAATTCACTCGTTTATTTTGTTTCTTTCATTCATAATAGCTTCAAATTGAAGGTGATTTTCCTTTGTGCTTCCAAATCATATACTTTATTAGTAACACTTGGTAATGACTCTTTGTTTAATGCTTATATATAACTTCTATGCAAAAATTAATTGATTGAATTTTAGATTTTGACATTCTGAATATAACATTAGTAAGTATTTTCTCACAGGGAAAATTTATGATTAGTTTAGGAGCTAATAAGTGCTACTGAATTGGGGACTTAGTAGTTAGTACCAAGAAAAAAGTCTATAATACCATACGAGCTTTGATAGACTGCAAAACCAGGTATTATGCCCCTTGATATTGTAAAACTGCAAATAGTCCCTGAGGTGGTTTTGCCAATGTGACGGATAACATGACGTACAAAAGAAAAATCTTCACCAGGTAAAAGTTATCTCGACCCTCTCCTTATCTGGAGGGCGAGGTTGCCAACCCGTCCCCTGCAACAGTGCAGAGGGGTAGGGTGTCAGTGGAGGACATCCAGCACCATGGCCACAGCAGGAGCAGCCTGTGGTGCTGTCTGTCATCAGGCGCTGTAGTGGCAGGTCCTCAAAGTTTCCAGTGAGAAAGGACACACAGAGAGCGCTATATCAAAGCTGACCTCCTTGGCACGCTACAACCTAAGCTGGAAAAACTGCCTCCACAAAACACATAAGGCTGTTGTTTGCTCCAGTTCTAAAAGATCAGGAGGCTTAATACCTGTTTTGTAGTTCAAGGTTTAAACAGACACACCATTAAAGAGTGGGGAGGGGTAATATATATTCATTTACCATTGGTTATTCTATCGATCCCGTCTTCATCTATTTATCAACCACCTAACAGAAGCTATTCCTTGTGTTTCATTGCTGCATATACCTGCCGTGATTGCTTTTTTTGTCAGATCTGATTATTTGATTTTTTTTTTTGCAAACCAGGTTGACAGTAAACTTCGGAAAAGAACAGTTCTGTTTTGATATTGAGGTGAGGCAAGATATTGCTGCTACTTAAAATTGTCCTAATTTTTCTTATCTCATCTGCAATTCCTCTTTCCATGGCCTAACTGTACACCAACAGTATTTGCATCCATGGAACATGTTTCACTGTATTATGATTATCCATCCCAGTTTGCTGGATTTGCTGCATCTTTAGGTGCAACGATTTTTATGTACTCTGAAAGGAATAATAATAATCACATACACTGTTAATAAAAAATTGGTTGATTTTTTTTCTAACATAGTTGATATAGTTGCAAACTAATGATGTGCTTGTGATAGATTTTTTTGTTGAGGACTGTGCTTGTGATAGATAAACACTACACAAATATTCACTTGGTGTATACACTATAGATTTTTTTGTGTTTGATGCAATTCACTCCTGTTTGGCAGGGTTATATTCTTGAGCAGAAAATGACGCAACAATCTATTAGCGACAAACTGTACTTGCAACCTGATATCAGTCATTGGTATGCCTCCATATACTAAATGACAGCCCATTATGTTTAGTGTTGCATCACACGATCTTAGATGTGGATCCAGAATTAAGGTCAACATGGATATGATTTAGCCATTTCACATGCACTAAATGATATGCACTGTTTACTTATTTTGGGTGCTGTTTTGTTGTTCTTGAGGTTTACCATTTGGTACAATCTACTTCGTAGCTTGCCATCTTCCCATCCAACCTTATGTCGAGCTTTGTTTCCACTAAGCTGGTTTAAACATTGTGTTGCATAGATCATTCCTTTCTTAATATTTAAAATCATTTCTAGGCTGACGCGTCTTATGCTTATGTACCATGCACTTATGGCAGGATTGTTCGTTCATATCTCCTACATTACGGCTACCAAGATACATTGAATTCTTTTGATGCGGCAAGTGAAACTGACCCTCCAGCGAATCATCAAACTGGTTATGGGGAACCTCCTGAAATGTATGGTCTTAGCCACAGAAAAATGTTGCGTCAGGTAAGCTGATACATTACATCACATGTAACTGTGTTTCTGCGATAAGTCTTATTTGTTTATATTTTGTCCCCTTAATTAGCAGCTCCAGAGAATCTGATCTCTTGGTTAACCTTTTATGCAATAGTTTAACAGCTAAAGATCAGTTACTAGCCAGATGGATGAACCCGTTGTGCCCATGTGTGTTTTAGTGTAGTTATTGTCTTTGTGTGCCGTGGTGGGGTAACCGGACTATTGTTTACTATAATTCAACACATTTTATTCTTTTGAAGTTGTTCATTTTTACATTTGATTGGCCTCTGAAAATGGTATGGTTGCAAGCTTCAGGAGAATATCCTTAAATTATGAAACAATTATTGCCCACTCCTCTCAGCTGTTATTTAGATTGCCTTAGGCTTGTCATTTTCCATATTTTTTCTGTACAGTACTGTTGTATGCGAAGCCCATCACTATTGGCCCATGAGGCCCAGGCTCAGGCCCATTCAGTCAAGTGACTAGCTGACCTAGACAAGGAGAGGCATGATGCTGTCTGCCTCTGAGCACCGCTAGAGCCGTTGCAGCCACCTTGCTACGTCTCCTAGATGCTCCACATGGAATCAGTCGCAGGCGGGGCACTGAAGACGGCGGGAACGGTGGTCTAGTCGTTGGCCGGATGGCTGGTGGCAGGGTCCGGCGAGGAGGCGGCATTATATCTGGGCATGGCTGTGCGCGCGTGTGCGGGCGTCCGGCGCTGTCGGGCTGCGCGAGAGGGGGCTGCAGGACAGCAGGTGCTCTTGTCGGAGATCAGTCAGCGGCGGCGGCAGGACTGAGCGGGAGCGCGATGGCGTGTCCAGGCGCAGGAAGGAGTAAACTCCTGCGCCTCGTTCCTGCTGATGCGGAGGTAGCTAGGGGTGCTGCACGAGCTGGAGGCTTGTGCTGCTCTTGTCTCTGCTGGTGCTGTGTGGCTGTGCTTCTGCTGCTGATTGGAAAGGGAAGAGGAGACAGCACTGAGAGAGCTGCTGGTGCTGAAGCTGCTTCTGCTGATTGGTGAGAAGGAGGTGGAAGAAGAGGTGCTGGAGGCGGCGACGAGCTGCTGCTGGTGGTGGTGTGCACTGCTGAGGGCTGAACTGCTGCTGCTGTATTGGAGTGTAGAGTAGGAGCTGGTGGTGCCTGTGTTGCTGCTGCTTCTGCTGGAGGTGTTGCTGCTGTGTGCGGCTGTTCGAGGAGGAGGGCTAGCTGCTGCATGTGGCGCCTGGGAGAAGATGGCAGGTGGTGGGGTTGTGGATATGTTCAACGACTTGGCGGAGGAGACCAGAGTCATGGATTCCGTGTGGCCGGATGGTGGATGTTTGTGTGACGCAGAGGAAGGAGGAAGGCACGTAGGAGATGAAAGCTGGGAGGAGACCATGACCTGAAGAGGACACACATGTGCCAGGCAGGTGTGAGTTGCACGAGGCAGAGGAGGCAACGGCGAATGTCGTTGGTTTGTTGTCAACATGTGCAACAAGTATGTGGCAGCACACGTGTGCTTTGCTGCTTTTCCTCGGCGAAGTGATGCAGGAAGTAGAGGATACGGGTGAGATCGAACAAAAGGATACCCAGGAGGATGCTAGTCTTCCCAGTTTGGCTCATTTTATCTGTACAAATGGAGGCAGCACTGAAAAGGCCACAATAGCTGCTCAGAGAACTGATCCGGAGTGGGTACTAGACTCGGGTGCATCTCAACATGTTGCTGGTGACTTCAGGGAATTTGAGTCATATGATCAAGTCACTCACACTACCTCACAAAGTAGCACTTTATGCACATCTGACAGGACATTGCAGCCTATTAAGGGTATTAGGACAGTTCAATGTACACCTGCTATTAAGTTATCTTTAGTCCTACATGTGTTAGCTTTCCCGGTCAATCTGCTGTCTCTGAGTACTCTAATGACCAGGTGGACTGTAGGATAACACTTGACAGAGGATGTGTTTGATTCAGGACATGCCGTTTGGAAGGAGGATGGGGATTGGAATAAGGCATAGGGGAGGCATAGGGGACTGTGGTACATGTACTGTGAGGGGCTTGATCGGATGGACAGCTCAGTGATTGCGACAATTGTGGAAGAAAGAGTCCTTGGTGACGAAACATCATTACAGAATGGGGCATGTATCCTTTGTTGAAATGTACAAGCTATTTCCTGATGTAATGAATGAAGTAGACAAGAACAAGCTGAAATGTGATGTGTGTGAGTTTGCAAAACTTTGCTAAACACACAAGGACGTCTTATGTGAGCAAGGGACTTAGAAGTATATCCCCATTCATATGTATTCACTCGGATGTGTGGACAAGTCATGTGGTGTCGGATAGTCTGCAAAGTATTTTGTGACCTTTATTGATTGTCACTCGCCTATGACATGGGTCTATTTGATCCGTCACAAGGACGAAACTTTCCAATGCTTCAGGAGGTTCTATGCCTATGTGAAAAATCACTTCACTGTTCAGGTACAAATGATAAGAAATGATAATGACACCGAGTATGTGAACAAAGTGTTTGGGACTTTTTGTCAGAGCAAGGGCTTTTGCATCAAACCTCATGTTCGGAAACTCCTCAGAATGGAGTGGCAGAAAGGAGGAATCGACATATTTTGGTTGTTGCTCAATCACTGATGTTTACTACTATGAATGTGCCGAAATTCTTGTTGACTGAAGCTGTGATGACTGCGACATACCTGATCAATCGCACATCATTGAGAGTACTAGGTATGAAATCACCTTCCGAGTTACTCAGGGGAAAAAATGATTTCGTGGTTCCTTCCAAGCTGTTCGGTTGTGTCTTCTTTGTCAGCGATCACATGTCATCCGTGGGCAAATTGGATCCATGGGCCATCAAGTGTATCTTCATTGGACATTCTTCTAGGCAGTGCGGCTACAAGTGTGGGAGTTCTGAACGAAGGACCTTTGCGAGCATGGATGTCACCTTCAGGAATCCAAACCATTTTATGGTGAGAAAACTGATCTTAGTGGATTATCTGAAAGTCTTGACCATACTCAATCTACCTTGATAGGTCAAGAGGGTGGTGGTAGTTGTGGTGGTGCTGATTCAATGCTGCAACAACCAATTGAGGGTGACATTCTGGTACGGTGAAGCGAGTAGCAGCCCTAGTAACTGATAACACCGCCGAGTGGTAGGCTAAGTGAAGAACTGATTGTGATTGATGGGGTGCCGAGTCAGGCAGACGATGCTCCCACATGGATCGGTTGTGTACCGAAATGGACGGTAGAGCAAGATGAGTAGCTAAATATAGGCGGTGCTTCCATCTGGGTCGGTTATGTACTGAGGTGGATGACAGAGCAATAGGAGTAGCTAAAGGTGTACACGGAAGCGAGGTGATGGTGTTACAACTACTCAAATTGGTAGTGTGCCGAGGTGGATAGCAGAGCAAGAGGAACAGCTAAAGGTGTATTCACAGAAGCGAGATGATGGTATTGCTATCAGAGTGAGCAACTAGGCCAGTCATTGATGGAGCAACAAGGTAGTACTGATGCGATGTCCATCTCCTCTGATGGGGATAAGGTTCAGTTGCTACTGAAGGGTCAATTGATAAGCCAATTGCTTTGAGGAAAACTACTCGAGCAACAACAAAAATACCCCAACGACATTGGAAATTATGTTACCTATGAAGCATTTTCTAGCCTACAAAGCATTTGGTTCTTCTCTTCGGTCTGTGTCAATTCCGACTGACTTGAAGAAGGCAAAGGAGGGCTCAAAATGGCGCATGGCCATGGTGTAGCTAGAGGATCTATGTAAGAACAAGACATGGGTACTACCACCTTGTAATAGGAAATAAGGCAGCCAGCTGCAAGTGGGTATACACTAAGAAGCAAAATGCAAAAGGAAAGATTGAAAGGTACAAAGCAAGGCTTGTGGCGAGGGGGTACAACCAGACCTACAACATTGACTATTATGAGATATTTGCTCCAGTGGCAAAGATAAAGCAAGGTTTGGGACGAATGGTGATGGGTGGAAGTGGGCAGAGCTATATGGTGGAGGCGGGTAGTTTGGAAGCTGTTGTTTTGCTGGGTCTGGAGGGATAGAAATAATTGGTTTGTTGTGCTGGATTGGGTAGGACAGGGGGTACTGGTGGGGTGGAAAGTAGTATGGCGAGTAGGGTGGTTGCAAAGGGGACATGGTAGGCACTAGCGATGGCGGATTGGTGGCGGCGGTGGCTGAAAGTGAGGTGCTACCGGAGACAGCTGATGCTACATGAGAGGATGCGATTGATTCGGCAACAGAGGTAGATAGAGGACCCATGATGCCAACGCTGGTAGCCAGCGGAACACTAGCTGGTGGACGAGTCTCGTAAGCCGCCATTCGAGTTGCTCTTGATGCGGCGCCCATGTTTTGGCGCCAGGAAGCACGATCTCATGCTCGGTGTTGTCCCCAGGGCCAGAAATGGAATCTGATACCAAATTGGAACAACCTTTGGATCTGAGGGTTATTCTGTGGCCTGGAGGTGCATGGGGGCCGACGGGTTGTCGACGGTGCCGCCGCAGTAGCAGAAGGTAGCAGGGATTAGAGATAGAGAACATAGATTAGGGAAACTAGACCTTGTTGATTATTGCTTGCCTCTAAGCTTACACGGGTAGGTCCTTTATATAGGACATGGACTAGTATTACTTCGACATTCTTCAGACTCATAGGAATCAGACTCAAATACTACCTTAATAGAATCTGGAGACTACCAAAACAGATGCATCCTTTTAGGACATCGAACTGCCCTTGTCTAGCCACAGCCTAACCTGCCCCTGCTGCCTTGCGCCTTTCATAATGAATTCCCCACGCAACATTAGGGCACACCAAGGTGACGGTGCTATAGCTTTCTTCGTCCGCCCCATTGCCCAGTGCCATGCCAGACTGGCTACCTACGAGTGTGGGCTCATTGGCCTCATGCATGCCATTTGACATTGAAGATCATATTATGGGGTTGTGCTTTCTGTGTGCGGACAGACCACTACAGTTTCAACGCTTGTCCACTATCCCTCAACACCACTGGGTCAGCAAGCTCCCTGATTATGATTTTTCCATTGAGTTCCTCCTGGGCAAGCTAAACATTGTGGCTGATGCCTTGTTTTGTCGGGACTCTCGGGAGGAAGACAGGGACTGCTGATGGCATTGTCCAGCCCGTCCTTCACGCTTTTTGGTACCTTGCGTGCTTCTAAGGCCATAGACCCAACACTGGTGTAGTTGCAACAGCAGCATGTTGCGGGGGACCTCGGGCCTCCTTGGGGCTGCACCTATAGCCTTCTCACATATGGTGGATGCATCTACATCCTGCCATCCTCTCCATTATTTTCCACCATACTTGGCTGTGACGCCCCCGCTTCGACCGTACACTAATCATACACGCAAATGTGTACGATCATATGGTGGGACTCACGGGAAGATATCCCAACACAACTCTAGACACAAATTAAAATAATACAAGCTTCATATTACAAGCCAGGGGCCTCGAGGGCTCGAATACAGAAGCTCGAACACAAGTCAGCGGAAGCAACAATATGTAAGAACAGACACAAGTTAAACAAGACTGCCTTAAGAAGGCCAGCACAAAAGCAACAACGATCGAAAAGGCAAGGCCTCCTGCTTGGGACCTCCTAACTATTCCTGGTCGTCGTCGGTCTCCATGTAGTAGGCACTCTCAGGGTAGTAATAGTCGTCGGTGGTGGCATCTGGCTCCTGGGCTCCATCATCTGATCGCAACATCCGGAAAGGAGAATGAAGGGGGAAAAAGGGAAGCAAAGCAACCGTGAGTACTCAACCAAAGTACTCGCAAGCATCAGATCTATACTAAGTATGCATTGATATCAAAGGAAGGGATGTATCTGTGGACTATACTGCAGAATGCCAGAATAGAGGGGAAGGCCTAGCCTATCGAAGACTAGCATCTTCAAGCATCTTGCAGCATTTAGAAGAGTACAAAATAGCATATTATAATTAACAAGCATGTTGTAGTTTTAACGTCCAGATATCCTTCCTCGACTCCCTGCGAGAAAGCAATCCCGGAGCCAACATATCCATCACATGTCTGAAGTATCCATTTCTAGTTGTAATAGATCGGGATACAACTCTGAGCGTCTGTTACCGTGGACACGACTATTCAAATAGATGACTTCCATGCAGGGGTGCACCACATTACCCAACATGCTTGATTACTCTGGTCGGACACACTTTCTTGGGTCATGCCCGGCCTCGGAAGATCAACACGTCGTAGTCCTACCTAGCCTCCATAGAGGTCCCCGCCGGTTTGTATCCTAAGCGCTCCGGGGTCTTGGGCCCATCGCCCTTTGCACTTCGGGTCGTTGCGCGCAGGGCGGGTCCAGGCACCACCTTTGCCTGGATGGCGCCGCCCCAGCCGTGCCGCAATGCTGAACTGGACGTCTGACAGAGCTTTCGGAAGAAACGTACGACGCCGAGTGCCCATATCTGTTCCTGTGTGGTGGTTAGTGCGTATAGGCCAGTGGCCAACTCAGATCAAATACCCAAATCCTTAGTGTGTTGGGAGCTCGCGGAGACGAGTAGAGACTCACGATCATGTGACCCCGTCGCCCCGTCTCGAGGAAATACGACAAGGGCCAGGCCCAACCCTCTCTCTCTAGGGCGGTCTACCTGCCCGGCCGTGCCTCGTAATTATCTGGCGGGTACCCTCCAGGTCGACCTGACAAACCAGAGACTGTCGGGAACCCTCCAGGTCGAGCTGACAAACCAGAGACTGTCGGGAACTCAGGTCCACCTCTACCGGGCTGGTACCGCCTATCCCTTCAGTCCCGCAGTAACAATACACGGGGGCTATAGGTAAAGGTAACTGTGTGTCCGTGTCATCAAGGGGGAAATCCGAGGAATCACGCTTGATGGATTCCTTCTCGATGTAACCGTCAAGGTGAACTAGGAGGAATCACCCTTGATGGTTCACACTTGAGGGGTTGCACGACAGAGACGTCATCAGGAGTGGTGAAGGAGGAATCACCCTCGATAGACCATGACCGATTAGCTACGTTACAGAGTTATCATCAGGAGTACGTTACGAGGTATCACCCTCGGCACTCGATAGTAGCTCTGCAGAGTCGTACAACTAAGGGGGTGAGGTGATGTGTCGGGCTCTGGTCGTCGATCACGTTGATCGAGTCATCGGTGATGAAGCAGGGGCAACTGGGACAAGATGAGGGTCACTGATGGATCACTAACCAACCTATACTAAGCAGTTTAGGATAAGCAGGTAAGGTACAATGAGCAGTTATGAAAGCAGGCTATGCATCAAAATAGGAGCAATCAAGTATAGTAGCAAAATCTAATGCAAGCATGAGAGAGAATGGAATGGGCGATATTGGAATGATCAAGGGGGGTTTGCTTGCCTAGAAGCTCTGCTGGAAAGGAAGAAGGGTCGTCGATGACGTAATCGATCACAAGAGCATCAGCAGCGGTCTTGGGGTCTACCGGAGAGGAGGGGGAAGAAACAGTAAATAGAAAGCACATAGGTGTAACCCAGTTGTAAAACATGACAACAGGCAGTGCTAGGGGTGTTCTAACGCGGTACTATACGATGCGGACGGAGGGGGAAAACATTCGGGAATGTTTTCCCAGTGTTAGGCATTTTTTGGTCAGATGAAAGAGAGGGGACGGTTCCATGTTCGCTATGCTAGGGGCATGTGACAGACGAACGGAGTGCGTATTCAGAATTGTCACGTTTTTCTAAGCAACTTTCATATATAAATTATTTTAATCCGAGTTACAGTTTATTTTATATGATTTTTTCAAAGTTTTAATTATTTTCTGAATTTATTAATAATTAAATTAATTCAGAAAACAAATTAATGCGTCAGCATGAGGTTAGGGTGACATCAGCAGTTAACCAGTCAGCTGACTGGTCAAACTGACATGAGGGACCCACGTGTCATAGATAGTGGGTTTAAACAGAGTTAATTTAAACCTAAATTAGTTAATTAGACTAAATGACGCACCCGTCAGTCTCTAACTATTTAACTAATTAAATTAACTTAGTAAAACCTGTGGAATTAGTATTAAGGGGGTGGGCCGCATTGTCAGTGTCCGTTAGGATTTAATAAACCTGGGCCCACATGTCAGTGGCCTGGGGGTTAGTTGTTTTAGTTAGTAGGTGGGGCCTCGGGGTCGGTGGGTGATTAGTAACTAACCCCCGCGGGTCCACTTGTCAGTGGCCCACGGGGTGCCTCCAGGTGCCGGCGCGCGTGGCTGGCCTCTGGCGACCACCCAGGACGGCGGCGACGGCCGGAACCTCGTTGGAATCGCGTACAAGGCTTGGGGGGGGGGGCATGCGGCTGGGCCCGTTCGAATGCCCACGATGTGGCGTGTCGAATCACGGCCTCGGTTTGGCCCGGGAGGGGCGGTAGCGCGCCGGCGACGAGGGCCGCGACTGCTGGAGGTTGTACTAGGGCGGCTCAACAGCTAGAGACGGTAAGAGAGAAAGGGGGAGGGTGCATCCGGCGTGGTGGTTGGAGGCGCATGAGCGGCTGCGAGCGCGGGAAGGGACCGCGCCGTGTACGGGACGTGGCGAGCGGAGCCAGCGGCTACGGTCATCGGCACGGGCGGTGGCGGGCGACCTAGAGAGGAAACGGGGACGGGAGCCTCACCGTGGGGCACACAATGGCTGGCGGGAGGTTAGTAGCTGCAGCGACGGAGGTTGGCGCCATGGATTACGGCGTAGGTGTTGCTGCGCAGCTTCACCGGCCGGCCTCGGGCTTGTGCAGGACGAGGGCGACGCCGGGGAGGCCGTAGGACGGCTCGACGAGGCCCAGTGAGGGCGTTGGCCATGACCACGATGAAGCGACGGCGGCGGCAGCGTTCGATGGATCTGGAGGAGGGGGGTGTAGCGAG
>NC_041390.1:294669908-294727174 GCF_002162155.2 Triticum dicoccoides
TGTAGCGAGAGGGGATGGGGGAGAGGCAGGGGGAAGTGAGCGAGTGGGGGAGGGCCGGGGGGGGGGGAGCCCGAGGAGCCGCGGGGTGGCTCCCTTATCCCCTCCATGGCGGGGATGGCGAGGCGGTTCGGCAGGGACGGCGAGGGCCGTGCGCCCTCAGTCGGTCGAACAAGAAGAAGACGACCGCGAGGGGGGAAGTGGGCTGGGCTGCTGGGCCTGCCACTGTGGCCTAAGGCCCAGGGCAGTGAGTGGGGTTTTTCCTTTTGTTTTTATTCTTTTCCGTTTCTTCTAATTTCTGTTTTCTTTTAGTTTCATTTTATTTTAATTTTTGTAAAATATAGTACTAGCCCCTAAATTAGTATTAATTATTTATGCCACTGCCACAATTAGGCCCGAAAATAAAATAGTTTAATATTTTATAAATTAAATAGCATTTAAATAAATGTTTTAGCCATTGTTTTATTTATTTTTGGGCATTTAGATACTTTATATAAAATATGGGTTTCAACATGATAAATATCCAAGGATTATTTGCCACACCTTGAACATTTTAGTTTGCATGTTTGACAAATTTAATTTTGGATTTGAATTTGAATTCTGCCTTGGACCAAATGAGGATTAGCAACAGTAATGTGATGATATGACACCATTAACAGGGGATTACTGTAGCTTAATTATCGGGGGTGTTATATTGACTTAGCACATGACACGGGCCATGAGGGGATTCAAAAGACGTTGCACCGCCTATGTCGGGACTTCCATGTGCCAAATGCTTGATGTGTTGTGGATGACTTTGCGCGTGCTTGCCCAATCTGCTAACGTAATAAGTCTGAGCATATGCACTCCGGCAGCCCCCTGCAATCCCTACCAGTCCCCTCTCAGATCTGGGCAGATATTTCTATGATTTTTGTGAAGGGCCTTCCACAGGTGCACGACAAATCAGTCTTTCTTTCAGTGGTGGATCGATTCTCCAAGATGGCATGCTTCATTCCGCTTGGTCACCCCTACTCGGCAGCAACAGTCGTCCATGCTTTCTTCACCGACATCATACAGCTTCACGGCCTACCAGAGACGATAGTATCTGATCGAGACCCTGTGTTTACAAATTACAAGTCAGTTCTGGTCAGAACTCTTCTGCCTCTCCGGGGTTCAGCTCCACATGAGCTCTGCCTTCCATCCGCAGTCTGACAACCAAACTTAGTTTGTCAATTGTGTAATTGCCATGTATTTGCGATGTACGACCGGCGATCGTCCACGCACTTGGCTCCAGTGGCTACCTTGGGTAGA
The DNA here is from genome assembly GCF_002162155.2 of Triticum dicoccoides. NCBI lineage: Eukaryota > Viridiplantae > Streptophyta > Magnoliopsida > Poales > Poaceae > Triticum > Triticum dicoccoides. The sequence continues at coordinate 294,671,196 of NC_041390.1, forward strand.
ATTCTGCTACAATACATCCTTTCATACCGCCCTCAAGACCACTCCATTCAAGGTTGTTTTTGGCTGTGATCCTCCAGCTCTAAGGTCCTATTATACTGGGGCAGCCCACATACAAACAGTTCCTTACTCCCAAGATTGAGATGAGTTTATTGCTGATGTCCGGGACTGTCTTCTCCAGGCCCAACAAAGTGACAAGAAATATTAGCACCGTGAAGTCTCCTTCAATGTTGATTAGTGGGTCTGACTCTGCCTACAGCACCGTCCAGTGGCATCTTGACTGGCTCTAGCTCTGGTAAGTTAGCGGCACGTTACTATGGGTCTGGCTCTGCCTACAGCACCGTCCAGTGGCATCTTTGACTGGCTCTAGCTCTGGCAAGTTAGCGGCACGTTACTATGGTCCTTACAAAATCACAGTGAGAGTGGGTTCAGTGGCTTACAACTTGCAGCTGCCCCCCTCCCCTCCCCCTCCCGGTCCCGTCTACACAACGTGTTTCATGTTAGCCAGCTCCTCCCAGTCTAGTCTATCGTCTACACAACGTGTTCATGTCTACCATGGCGAACCACTAGCTGCACCTCCTCCGCTGCCAGCAATACATCATGGAAGGGTCATTCCACCACCTCTTCAAGTCTTCAAAGTCCGGCCGGCCTGAGGTATTCATCAGCTCCTAGTCCGTTGGGAAGGAGCAGCTGCTTCTGAAGCTTCCCAGGAAGACATGGCAGAATTCAAGTGCAGATATCCCACTTTCAAGCTCAAGGACGAGCTGCTTGTCGAAGGGGGGGAGTGATGTCATGTGGGGCAGGCATTACCGCCGCCACCACAGGTCCAGCCGAACCACCTTCAGGAGATAAATCCTCAGATTAGTGTTTTCTTGTTCTTCAAGTCTTGTTAGTTTGGTTGTTTGGATTCTGTGCGGGTCATTCCTTGTGTGTCTCCCTCTTAGTCGCCAGCTGTGCTATAAAGCAAAGGCAGTCACCGTGTAGTAGGGCAAAGAAATAAACAGAGAAAAGGGGAGGTCTACCTCCGGAACCAATCTATCCCCCAGCCATCGCGGCGCCCAAGCTTAAGCTCCCTCGCCCTGGCCCTCCTACCACCCACAACTACCCCCTCTGTAACCTAGGTCGTGACATATCAAGATAGAGTATGTAGATTCAGGGCAACAAATTGCAGATTGCTTGACTAAAGGACTGGGAACCAGAGAATGTAGCTTAGCGTGTGACAAGATGGGAATGATATATATCTATCATCCCTCTTGAGGGGGAGTGTTGTATGGAAACCCTTTTTTAGTTTCTGGTGTGGTTCCTGCCTTCTAAAAACACTTTATTTGATTTCATGAAGCTCATCATGAATGGGGATATCGATTCTGCATTCAAAAGGCTTGAAGAGTGGTATCCACAGGTCTTAAAGGTATACTGTACTGTCATTTTCCACACTTTGCTATTGTGGTTGCTCAATTTTTTTCGTGCTGCGACCAAAATTATATATGTGCACTGACCAATGAATTATTGTGGATATATGGTTTGTTCCTTCGCACGCTATTTTCAGTTTTCCATAATCAGTATCCTGGAAAAGGTTTCCACTCTAAAAAAGAAATAATTTTTATCGCAGGACGAAATATCAGTTATTTGCTTCTTGCTTCATTCTCAGAGATTCATTGAATACATCAGGGTAACTATCTGAATATTCTGAATTCAGTCGTGGTTAGGTTTGCACGCAAACATTTTGTACCGGGCGTATGAGCAATTAATACTCCCTCTGTAAACTAATATAAGAGCATTTAGATCACTACTTTAGTGTTCTAAATGCTCTTATATTAATTTACAGAGGGAGTATTTATTATATATTTGTTTCAAAGTTGATTGTAAGTTTTTCTCATGCACTAGGCTGAGCAACTGGAGGGTGCTGTAAAATATGCCCGTGCTAACCTGGCCAACTTTTTGGCACACAAAGCTTTTGAGGGGTTGCTGAAGGTAAGTAATTCCATGGACTTTTGCCTCCTTGGCAATAGCACGTTGCTTTGAATCTTCAACTGTGTTGAGCTATATATTTTGTATTGTTGATTTAAGGAGTATTTTTCTGTTGCAGGAGAGTGTGGCCCTGCTTGCGTATGAGAAGCCTTCAGAATCTTGCATTGGATATTTGCTGGAGTCCCCACAGCGTGAATTTGTAGCGGACGCGGTGAATGCTGCCATCCTGTCGACGAACCCCAAAATGAAGGATCCAGAGAGCTGCCTTTACTCGTGTCTGGAGAAGTTACTGAGGCAGCTCACGGTATGCAGCTCCGAGCTACGTGCGTTCAACAGCGATCAAGGGGATGTCTTCTTACTTCATAAGGAGATATACGAAAGATCCAAGCGTCCCTAAGGCACGTCGAGCATACATACGAGCAGTCAACTCGGAAAATAAGATCCTCATTCTTCTTGGAAAGAAAGAAACATCACCTGGAATTGTGGACCATGCCATGAGGAAGCACACACATATTCTCCCCTGAGTGAGGCCTCAAGGTGAATGGAAATTTCACAGCTTGGGCATAGGACTTTCCAGGCGCTCCTTCCCTGTAATCAGTGAATTTAGATTCACGTGTGATCTCAACCCCTTTGGTGTTTTCATAAACTTGTTGGCTATGTGCAGTTGCACATTGTGAACCTTAAGATAAAGAGCTTGAACAGTACTGTAAATGGAATCAGAATACCATTCTTGTTGACGTGCTATGCCATCAGGTATGTTCGTTCCAGAGATGTAACTGTGCTCTCCTTTTCATTGTCGTAGCATTTGGGTCAATAGCGTATGAGCAGCGGGAAGGATAAAAGCAACGCCAGTTTTTTTTCTTGACAATCAAGGTATCTCTTTGTTTATTACTCCCTCCGTCTCAAAATTCTTGTCGTTGATTTATTATCTAGATATGGATTAAAACATGATTTGATATATCCATATTTAGACAAATCTAAGACAAGAATTTTGAGACGGAGGGAGTAGAAGATAAGGTTACATCATTGACTAAAAGAGATACAATTGAGGGAGGAGGGCATCTATCCATGTGCTAGAATTATTATACCTAGCAAGCTTGGCAAGTTCATGGGCAATCGTGTTTGCCTCTCGGTTCTCATGTTTGAAGAAAACTTTCACAAACTTCTAGACATGAAGTAGCAATTATTGAAGATCGCTGCTTCATTACCTAGCATGCATGTCACTCTTCACTCATCAAACTAAGCATCAATGTTAACCTTGAGTGCCGGACATACAATATGTTGCTTGTCACAACTAAAGAAGATGAGAGTGATCTTAGTAAGTGGTACCCATTTAACTAGTGATTTCGATAATATATAGCAATCAAAGTGACATTTGGATACCCCTTAGAGCATCTCCAACGGCTCACAAGAAACTCCCCTAACATCCCTAATAAGACTTTTCTGGTTATTGAGATTGAACGCTCCAGAAGATCCCCAATAACCCACCCCAATAAAGCAAACTGATACGGGACCCACTTGTCAACCTCACACTAGGGAACACACACTATTGATGGCAATGGCGGCGCGGCGACGACGGCGGTGACGTGCGGGTGCGGCATGACATTGGGTGTTGCTGCGCCTGGCGGCCGGCGTTGTTGTATCGTGGTGGCGTCGGGCGCGGCAACTGGCGGTTGTGGGCGGCGGCGCGGTGTGGCAAGGGTGGAGGCAGCAGTGGTGCCCGGCGGCAGAGTTGATGTGCGGGCGATGGCGGGCGGCGCAGTGGCCCAATGGCAGCGGACGGTCGTGCGGCGTGGCCGGACGACGGTTCGATGTGGTGGGAGCATTAATCCAGCGACGCATGGGAGGAGAGAGAAGAGAAAAAACTGACGTGATGATATTTGGGATGGATTGGGAGAAGGCCAACTCCTCCTTTAAGTAGAGGAATATGATGTATCTTTTTGCGATCATCAGTAACTTATGGACTGTGATATTTGATACATGTGTGCCACATAGCTAAAACTATTACACATCTTTTTTCTTCTCTTTTAATTACATGCATAATTGCATTAGGATGAACCATTCTTCTTTCACGTGCATTTCTAGTTCAAACCGTCGGTCCGATGCAAAAACTGTTTTCACATAAAAAATTCGTTGCAACGAGATCTTCAAAACTAGATCCTAAGTTGGTATGTTCCATGACTTTTTCCCCGGGTCAAAAGTTACCATGCCTGTGGTATGCAATTTACCATGCTATTTTCACATAAATTATCGGGGGCATAAACATGGTTCTTCCACCTTCTCCACGTGCACATGTATGCACTAAAGAACAAAAAAGATGATGTCATCTTAGATTCTTCTTATTCCAAAAATTTCAAAATGTTTTGTACCTCAAATCATCGGTCCGATGCAAAAACCTTATCACATAAAAGATTCGTTGCAACGAGATCTTCAAAATTTGATCCTATATTGATATGTTCCGATCACTTTTTTGGGGTCAAAATTTACCATGCCTTAGCTACATAAGTTACCACGCATGTGGTATGCCAGTTATTGTGCATTTTCCACATAAGTTATCGGGATATATTTTTCAACAACTTTTCCCCCTTGGTCAAAAGTTACTGCAGTGTTTGTATTTAAGTTATCAGGTATGTGATTTGTACATTATCATGCTATTTTCACATAAGTTATTGGGGGATATTTTTCAACATCTTTTCCTTCTTGTCAAAAGTTACCGTGATATTTGTACATAAGTTATCAGGTACGCGGTTCATATATTACCGTGCTATTTTCACATAAGTTATCAGGGTATATTTTCAACAACCTTTTTTCCCGGTCAAAAAAGTTACCATGGTGTTTCTAGTAAGTTGTCGGGTATGCGGTTCACATATTACTGTGCCATTTTCACATAAGTTACTGCAAAAAAGGGAGTATGTTTTCAACAACTTTATTTCCCTTTGGTCAAAATTACCGTGGTGTTTATACGTAAGTTATCGGGCATGCGGTTCGTCTATTACCGTGTTATTTTCACATAAGTTATCGAGGTATGTTTTCAATAACATTTTTCTCCTGGTGTAAAAAGTTACCGCAGTGTTTGTACTAAGTTATCATGTATGGATTTGTATATTAACGTGATATTTTCACATAAGTTAGGGAGGTTATATTATTCAACAACTTTTTCTTTCGATCAAAAAAGTTACCATGGTGTTTGTACCTAAGTTATCGAGTGTGTGTTTTGTATATTATTGTGTCTCTTTTTACACCCTCTCTATATTTTACAACAACTTTTTTCTCTCCTTCAAAATTACCACAGTGTTTGTACATAAGTTATTGGATATGCGGTTTGTATATTACCATCCTATTTCACATAAGTTGCCCGGGGTATATTTTCCAAAAGCTTTTGTCAAAGCTACCGCCGTGTTTGTATGTAACTTATTGGGTATACGGTTCGTAAGTGTTTGTTCGTAAGTTATCATGTATGCAGTTCCTATATTACCATACTATTTTTACATAAGTTACCCCTAGGTATTTTCTTCATTAACCTTTTCCCTTTGATCAAAATTACCATGATGTTTTATGCAGTATGTATATTACCGTGCTATTTTCACATAAGTTACATGGTATGTTTTCAACTATGTGTTTGTCCGTGAGTTATCGAGTCTGCGGTGCATGTATTACCATGCAATTTACACATAAGTTACCAGGGTTTGTTTTCAAACATTTTTCCCTCTGGGGTTAAAAAGTTATCAAGGTGTTCGTATGCAAGTTATCGTATATGTGGTGTTCATATTATCAACGTGTTTACATAGAAGTTACCGGGCGTATGTTTTTAAACAACTTTTTTCCTGGGCCAAAAGTTAGCACGCCTACGCTAAGTAAGTTACCACGCCTACGGTGTGTATATTTTCATGCTATTTAAACGAAAGTTAGTGGTTTATATTTTCAATATATTTTCCCCTCTGGGTCAAAAGGTTACCAAGGTGTTCATGTGCAAGTTATCATATCTGTGGTGTGCATATTATCAAAGGTATTAACACAAAATTTACTGGGGTGGGGTGTTTGTTTTTAAACAACTTTTTTAGGGCCAATAGTTATCACGCGTAGGCTAAGTAAGTTACCACGTGTACAATTTGTACATTACCATGCCATTTACACATAAGCTACTGAGGGTATATTTTTGACATTTTTTCTGTGCAAGTTATCATATTGGTAGTGTGCATATTATCAAGGTATTTACATACAAGTTACAAGGGCAATTCGTTGAACAACTTTTTTCCTGTGCAAAAGATTATCATGATGTTTGTATGTGATTTATCAGCTCCGTAGTCTATACATTACAGCTCTATTTACATATAAGTTACACAGTGGTATATTTTCATGAACTAGGTGCAGTACTGGAGCTGCAAGCCATGTCATGCATGAACAAAAACAACAACGATTCATCATGATGGATCAAAAAAGATGCATGTTGCACATCCATATGAGCGTTATGATTTTGTCTTTATTACTTGATGCGGAGCATCCCAAGGCCAGCCCCATGGACCCAACTACATCTCCTTCGACACCCCTTGGACCCATGACACAAGCACGTGCAAGAGCTCTTGAAACCGAGGTGACATCTCTCCTCTCACATTTCCACTTTGATACACATGAGACACGACTACTACCTCATACGGACACTTTGTGCATTCTCAGGTATCATGGAGAAGCTAAGGAGCAAGGAGAAGAGGAAGGGGAAGATGGACAGGAAGACGGAGACGAAGAAGAAGAGGAGAACAAAGTCTCCAGGCTCCGGACAACCGACGAGCACCGGATGTCCGACGACTTCCAGGCTCCGGACGTCCGGGCCCCTCCGGATGACCGACACTGCCACACCCGAGCCAAAACAGACGGACGTCCGACGCCACTCGGACGACCAACCCCGACCGAAGACCACCCGAGAAGAATCTACGGACGTCCGACAGACACCGGACGTCCGGACCCTCGCGAGCCTCCGACGACCGGTGACCCCTGGACGTCCGACGCCTGAGCACCATTTCGAGTTGGGCCGCAGCCCCTGTACCCCTTCACCCCTCTTTTGCACTAAGACTATAAATACTCCGCCCCGTACAACTTTCTAGGGTTAGCGTTGTGTTAGCTCATTTGTGAGATAGAGCTTCGCTCATCCATATCGGATCTACTCCTTGAGAGAGACCGCGACCCCTCTTTGAAGAAGATCCACCTTGGATTCAAGACCCCTTTCTAAGGGAAGACCCCCCCGTGGATTCAAGACCTCCTCACGGAGAAGACCGGTTACCGTGTATCATCCCTAGTTGATCATGTACCGTGAATCGTTCCATGTATCCGAGGATCTAGCACTATTGTGACTTGTTCTTGTTAGGTTGAGTGTTCCTCTTGTGTTTCCCCTTTGTGTTCTTCGTGTTCTTCTCGGCATTCCGCTCCTCTCGTGAAAGATCGGGCGATAGGGTTCCTACCCTACATCATCTTGGTATCAGAGCCACGTTGATCACGATTTTGGAGCCTCCCCGTTGTGTTGCTAGCCTTTTTTTGTTGTTTTTCGTCCTAATTCGAAAATTTCCCCACAAAAATAGCCCCCATTTTTTTGTGATTTGTTAGTGTGTTGAGATTTTGTTGGTTTGGATCCATGGATTTGCTTTGTTTTGAGTGGATCTAGCTTTTTCCCCCTTTCCCCACCCTTCCCATCCACAAATCCGCCTGGAATTGACGAATTTCAACTCCACCACCTCGCCCTCGTGTTGTTCATCCCATGCCCGAAAATCGCCCAGGCACCGAACGTCCGACCGACCTGACGAAACTGAATTTTTTCCAGTTTTAGTCACAACCACCGCCCCACATTTCCGCAAACGCACTCCTACCACTATACACCATCCCCACTTCCGCATACCACCACAATTTCGACCGTTTCGCACTCCGACACGTGTTGCCACTTCGAAGTTTGAGAATTTGAGTTGCGGTACTATATCCTTTTATGTTTCGGCTATCTAGGTACGGTTCGACATCGTCATCACCGCCGCTCATATTCGCCACAAATGCATCCTACATCATCACTGCCGTCCTACATCGTCATCAACAACGACCACCTCGACTACCGGTCTTGCTTACGGACGCGGAACCAAAGAACGGTAACCTCGTCTTGGTATTGGACATATCACTTTTGCCATTAGATTGATAGCCATCATAGCCTTACTCCTTTGCGTTGCTTACCCATCAAGACTAGCCATTGAGTATTTCCGGCAACGAGACTTGTGCACATTAGTGATCATACTTCCCATAGCATACATACATCATTGTTGCATATATTGGTATCATCTCTTGTGTCACAAAGTTGTCATCGCATACACAATTGCTATCTTGGTTCGTCAAGCATTGCATAAGAAAAGAGCTCCACCATCAAAGAGCCAAACAAGCTTTTAAGCAAAGAGGAAAGATAAGCAAAGAGCTTTTAAGCAAGAACCATAGCATCATACAACATTAAGATTGTCATACTCGATCATCTTGGATCCTATCATTGAAACACCTTGCATAAAGCATACTTGGGATATAAGTCGTTGCATTTTTGCTAAGTAGGTTGTGCACAAGTTCTTGTATCCTCCTATTGTGCAATCGCGCTAGCGTCTCTCTAGTGTTGCGCAACAAGAGAATTTCGTGGATTCCACATTTTGGCTCATCCTTGGTTGCCCAACCCCACTTATCTTTTTGCGTGTGTGTTTCCGTGTACCTTATATGCTTGGTATACTTGTTACATTGCATCTTGCGAATCTTTTCCAACATTATTGAAGCTCACTTACAATTGCATCAAATTTTGTGCCACCATCCTAACCAAGCTCCACCATAAGCTTTTACTTGTGTAGGTGTGAGAAACCGACAAGAGCTAGTACCACTTGTGCTATTTCCTTGTCCTGCATTGGAGTGATCCTCGATCCACTTTCAACTTCGGTCAAGGTACACTTGGTATTCATTCTTCTCTTTCTCCCACTCACATTTGTCTTGGAATGATGGATAGGCCAAGTACTTCTACCAACCCACTCTTCATGGAGCAAGACGATGACATGAACTCCTTCATCACCAAGAGTCACCTCTTTAGTGCACAACATGCTGCGCATCAAGAGCAACAAGCCATGAGTGAACGCATCGACAACCTCGCCGCCGACTTGTGACTCTCCGAGCAACATACAAGGGACTACTTAGACCACAAGCTCGATGATCACAAGCAAGAGAATGACGCAAGAATGGACGAGATTCGCGCTTTGTTTCTCAACCGCTCTTCTTCCACTTCAAGAAGGAGCCGTTCAAGCCGACACTCCGACTTCACCCTCTCCGGCTCAAGTACACCGACATCCAACACTCTTCACCGTGCCGCGCACAACGAGCATCAAGCAAGCCTCAATCCTCTACGCGACACCGACTCTCAAGAACGCCGACAACGTCAAACTCAAGAGGCCTTTGCGCTAGCACGAGAACGGCAAAGACAACGCCAACATGAAGAGGAAGAACAAGCGAGTCTACACCAAGTTGCACAAGATGCCGAGGCACAATGACAAGACGAACAAATCCGTGACGCTCAAGCACTTGCGGCGCAACAAGCTCTACACGATTCAAGTCGAGCCGTAGTCGACCGAGGCCGACAAGCCCATGAACAAGAGGAAGCATTTCGCGAAGAAATCCAAGAACAAAGATTTCAAGCTCGCGTTCATCGTCAACTCCCTCAAGTTCCTCCTCGAGGTTGACAAGCTCCTCCCCAAGCTCGCCAAGAACATCAAGTTCATCAAGAGCATGAAGACAATGGACTTCCACGACAATAGCAACATGAGGTTCATAACCCTCCTCACCAAGAGCGACACGAGCTTGACAATCATCAACAACATGGGCGTCATCATCCCCGACCCCAACACAATGAAGAGCAATGCTATGGCAAGCTCAAGTTCACCATGCCCAAGTTCAACGGAAGCAACGATCCCGAAGAGTACCTTTCATGGGCATTGAAAGTTGACAAAATCTTCCGTTTGCACAATTATGAAGAAGAGAAGAAGATCGCGATGGCATCCCTTGAGTTCCAAGACTATGTCCTCATTTGGTGGGAACAAGTTATCGAGCGCCGAGAGGCAAGAGGTGAACCACCCATCACTACGTGGGCACAAATGAAGGATGTCATGAGAGCACGCTTCGTGCCTACCTACTACAACCGCGACCTCTTCAAGAAACTCCAACTACTCAAGCAAGGAACCAAGAGCGTTGAAGAGTACTAAAGGAGATGGAGATTGCCATGATACGAGCCAATGTCACGGAAGATGATGAGAAAACAATGGCACGTTTCTTGAATGGACTCAACCATCCTATCAAGAAGATCGCCGACTTCCAACCATACTCGAACCTCATCGAGCTAGTGCACCAAGCTACCAAAGCGGAACGCCAAGTGCAAGATGATTTCAAGTATGCCAAGTACTCATCCAAGTCCTACGACTTCTCCAACAACCAAGCTTCAATGACTCCAACACCGACCACCAAGCCTTCTATTAGCACCATCGACAAGTCGAGTTCCAAGAAAGCTTCGTCAACTCCAAGTCATCCTCCTACTACGAGCAACTTCAAGCCGAGAACTTCATCATCGTCAACTCCAACTGATGAGACCGTCAAGACGAGTTCCTTCAAGTGTTTCACTTGCGGAGGCCGCCACAAGTCCTATGAGTGCACCAACAAGTGCACTATGATCCTCAACGACGACGACACCTACGATTCCATGAGTGAAGAAGAAATGGATGCCATCGAGCAAGTCGCCATGCACCGGCAAGTGAACGATGAAGAGGAACAAGTCTTTTGCGATGAAGATTCAAGTCCAACCCTTGTTGTCTCCAAGGTCTTGACTCTCCAACATCACCAAGACGAAGACCAAAGATGCCATATCTTTCATACCAAGGCCGACATCAATGGACGATCCATCAAGGCCATCATCGATGGAGGAAGTTGTCATGATATCGCAAGTGAAGAACTTTGCTCCAAGCTCCAATTGCCCAAGACGAAGCATCCACATCCATATAAAGTACAATGGCTTAGCGACTCCGGCACTATCCAAGTCGAGCACCAAGTACAAGTCTCCTTCAAAATTGGCGCCTACGAAGACATCTTGGAGTGCGACGTCGTTCCAATGATCGTTTGCCATCTTCTCCTTGGACGCCCATGGCAATTCGATAGAGGAGTCATCCACAACGGCCGAACGAACCACTACATCTTCAAGATGAAGGGCAAGGAGTACGTCCTCCGTCTAATGTCGCCAAGTCAAGTGATCGCCGACTAGCAAGCCACCCATCGTGGAGATCATAGTGAGAGAGCGAGCCACCAAAAAGAGAGTGAGCGCCACAAGCCCAAATCAAGTGCCTCCACGATGAGCGAAAAGAAGAACCTCGTTCTATTTGCCACCAAACATGAGATAAGAGAAGTGTGTGAGAACCCATCTAGTGTGATACACTATGTCCTCTTGTGCAAGGACAAAGCACCAAAGGCTAACAACTCTCACACTCTACCTTTAGTCTTGTCTTCTCTTTTGCAGGAATTTCAAGATGTTTTCCTCGATGAGCTACCTCCGGGTCTACCTCCTCTATGAGGCATTGAGCACCGAATCGACCTTATCCCCGGAGCACCTCTTCCGAACAAAGCTCCCTACCGCGTCAACCCCGAAGAAACCAAATAAATACAAAGGCAAATAAAGCATCTCATAGACCATGGACATGTGCGTGAAAGTTTAAGCCCTTGTGTCGTCCCGGTCATTCTTGTGCCAAAACGTGACGGTAGCTTTCGCATGTGCTCCGATTGTAGACCTATCAATGCTATCACTATTCGCTATAGGTATCCCATTCCACGCCTAGATGATATGCTTGATGAGCTTAGTGGTGCCACTATCTTTTCGAAAATTGATCTTAAGAGTGGTTACTATCAAATCCGCATACAAGAGGGTGATGAATGGAAAACCGCTTTCAAAACCAAGTTTGGCTTGTATGAGTGGTTAGTCATGCCTATGGGTCTCTCGGAAGCACCGGGCACTTTTATGTGTCTTATGAATCATGTCTTTCGCCCTTACATTGGTATATTTGTTGTGGTCTACTTTGATGATATCCTTGTTTATAGCAAATCTCTTAGAGATCATGTCACCCATGTTCGAACCATTTTGCAAACTCTTCGAAAAGAGCAACTCTATGCTAATATGGAGAAATGCCTTTTTGGCACTGACAAGCTCATTTTCTTGGGTTTTGTTGTTTATTCTAAGGGTGTTCATGTTGACGAGTCCAAGATCAACGCTATTAAGACTTGGCCACAACCAACCAACTTGCATCAAGTGCGTAGTTTTCTTGGCCTTGCGGGTTTCTATCGTCGTTTTGTGAAGGATTTTAGCACCACTGCTTCGCCTTTGCATGCATTGAGCAAGAAGAATGCACCTTTTGTTTGGGGACCATCCCAAGATACCACATTCAATGAGCTTAAGAATTTGCTTACTCATGCTCCCGTGCTTGCTTTACCCAACTTAGACAAGCCTTTTGAGATTCATTGCAATGCTAGTGGTAATGGCATAGGAGGTGTGTTAACGCAAGAGAAGCGCCCCATAGCCTATTTTAGTGAGAAACTTTCCGGCGCGCAACTCAATTACCCCATCTATGACAAAGAGCTATATGCTTTAGTCCGTGTTTTGCATGAATGGGAACATTACCTTCGTCCTCATGAGTTTATCATTCATACCGACCACGAGACTCTCAAATATCTTAAGGGTCAAACCAAGTTGAACAAGCGTCATGCTAAATGGAGTGAATTTATCGAGTCTTTTCCTTATGTCATCAAATACATTAGGGGCAAAGAAAACATTATAGCGGATTCTCTTTCCCGCATATGCATGCTTGTTACACAACTTGAGTTAGATGTCATTGGCTTTGAGCATATCAAAGACTTGTATGAGCATGATGCAACTTTTGCTACTCCTTATGCCAAGTGTTTGTCGCATACATCTTGAGAACGCTATTACATCAAAGATGGATATCTTATGAGAGCTAACAAACTTTGCATCCCCGAGTCTTCTCTTCGTTTGTTGCTTTTACAAGAATCTCATGGAGGAGGCTTAATGGGACACTTCGGACGCGACAAGACGTTCGCTACGCTCTCGAAGAACTACTTTTGTCCCAAGATGTTTCGTGACGTTAATCGCTTCACCAACCGATGCTCTACATGTCGCAAAGCTAAGTCCAAAGCTCAATCTCATGGCCTCTATATGCCTCTACCAATTCCATACCAACAATGGGAAGACATTAGCATGGACTTTGTACTTGGTTTGCCTAGGACTCGAAATGGGAAAGATTCAATATTTGTCGTTGTGGACCGTTTCTGAAAAGTGTCACATTTTCTTCCTTGCAACAAGATAGACGATGCTTCACATGTTGCTAATCTATTTTGTAGGTAAATATTGCGTCTACATGGAGTGCCAAAGACTATCGTCTCAGACCGCGACGTCAAGTTCCTTAGCTACTTTTGGAAGACCCTATGCGCCAAGCTCGGAATCAAGCTACTATTCTCCACGGCTTACCACCCTCAAACCGACGGCCAAACGGAGGTGACCAACCGCACACTCTCCGCTCTACTTAGAGTACTCATCAAGAAGAATATCAAGGAGTGGGAGGAGTGCCTACCTATCGCCGAGTTCGCCTACAACCGAGCAAGACACTCAACTACCAGCAAGTCCCCATTCGAGGTCATCTACGGATTCAATCCATTGTCACAATTGGACATTCTTCCTCTACCACTCCAAGAACGCATCAATTTGGACGCAAGTGCACGAGCGACACATCTCAAGAAGGTGCATGAAGATACAAGAAACACCATCGAGCGCCAAGTACAATGCCTTGCAACCAAGCTCAACGTGAACAAGCACCCTATGGTATTCAACATTGGATATCTCGTGTGGCTACACCTTCGCAAGGATCGCTTTCCACAAGAATGCAAGTCCAAATTTCAACCACGCATGGATGGACCATTCAAGGTGCTTGCATTCTACAACAACAACGCATACAAGATCGACATTCCACGCGACAAGTACAACGTGAGCGACATCTTCAACATCAAAGATCTCTCTCCCTTCCATGGTGATGAAGAACTTGATCCGAGGACGGATCTTCCCCAAGGGAGGGGAGATGATGCGGAGCATCCCAAGGCCATCCCATGGACCCAACTACATCTCCTTCAACACCCCTTGGACCCATGACACGAGCACGTGCAAGAGCTCTTGAAACCGAGGTGACATCTCTCCTCTCACATTTCCACTTTGATACACATGAGACACGGCTACTACCTCATACGGACACTTTGTGCATTCTCAGGTATCATGGAGAAGCTAAGGGGCAAGGAGAAGAGGAAGATGGATGTGAAGACGGAGACGAAGAAGAAGAGGAGAACAAAGTCTCCAGGCTCCGGACGACCAACGAGCACCGGACGTCCAACGACTTCCAGGCTCCGGACGTCCGGGCCCCTCTGGATGACCGACACTGCCACACCCGAGCCAAAACAGACGGACGTCCGACGCCACCCGGACGACCGACGACCCTCGGACGACCGACCCTGACCGGACGTCCGACCGAAGACCACCCGAGAAGAATCTACGGACGTCCGACAGGCACCGGACGTCCGGACCCTCGCGAGCCTCCGGACGACCGGTGACCCCCGGACATCCGACGCCTGAGCACCGTTTCGAGTTGGGCCGCAGCCCATGTACCCCTTCGCCCCCTCTTTTGCACTAAGACTATAAATACTCCGCCCCGTACAACTTTCTAGGGTTAGCGTTGTGTTAGCTCATTTGTGAGATAGAGCTTCACTCATCCATATCGGATCTACTCCTTGAGAGAGACCGCGGCCCCTCTTCGGAGAAGATCCACCTTGGATTCAAGACCCCTTTCTAAGGGAAGATACCCCCGTGGATTCAAGACCTCCTCACGGAGAAGACCGGTTACCGTGTATCGTCCCTAGTTGATCGTGTACCGTGAATAGTTCCATGTATCCGAGGATCTAGCACTATTGTGACTTGTTCTTGTTAGGTTGAGTGTTCCTCTTGTGTTTCCCCTTTGTGTTCTTCGTGTTCTTCTCGGGATTCCGCTCCTCTCGTGAAAGATTGGGCGATAGGGTTCCTACCCTACATCACTACTAATATCGAGAGGAACACTTTGCATAACTCTAATATTCAAATTTTTCATGTGCTCCCTACTGATCTTATTTAGCATTAACAGGATTAGGTAAATGTAACATGAGACACTCATCCATCTGCATATTAGAGTATGCCATCATAGTATTAGGCACAATAGACAAATAGTTCATACTTCGGTAGATTCAATGACAGAGGTGAGGGTCTCGATCTTTCAATGAGATGATAACTATCGATTTGGCAGAGACGTCTTTGACGATGCGACTACAAATGTGCAACGGCGTTGCGCCTTAACAATCGCTAAACCAACTCCGAGAGGTTATTGACCACGTCGGAGCACGATCAACCTGACCATGAAGGTCTATTCCTGCAAGCAATCTAAGACCAAAAAAGAATATGATAAAGCAATCTGAATATTTCGAATATGGATGAAGATTGATAAAATTGGGGTTCCAAAAGCGGTCTTGGCCTACTCGTAGGACACAAACAAAGTACACGAAGTTGCAACAATGGCTAACTTTTAACTAAATAAAACCCGAGTCTAAAGGATGCCTTAAGGGCTAATGTAGGGTGGAACCCTTAGGGCCGATCTTTCACGATTTGGAGGGGGATTCCCGAAGAACACAAAGAACACACAAGAGGAAAACACTCAAATCAATTAGATTCAATCACAATGTGCTAGATCCAAGCACTCAATTTCAGAAAGAAAGGTCCAAATCCAACAAAGGGGGATATAAGGGTAACTAGTTCATCTCCATGAAGGAGGTGTTGAATCCACTAGGGGATCTTCCCACAAGGGAGCCTTGAATCCACTTGGGGATCTTTTCCTAGGAGGCCTTGGTCTCCAATGGAGTAGGGGTACAAGTGGATGAGCAAAGCTCTATCTCCAAAATGAGCTATCATAATGCTAACCCTAAAACATAGGTGGAGCAGGAGTATATATAGTCTAAGGCCCGAATGATGTAGGGTGGAACCCTAGATGGCCGATCTTTCACGAAAGGAGCGGATCCCAACGATGAACACGAAGAACACTAGGGGGAGAACTAGGGGAAACACAAGAGAAACACTCAACCAACAAGAAATAGATCACACATGCGCTAGATCGATGAACACAAAGGAAGATACACGATGATCCAAGGTCAACAAAGGACGATACAAAGTAACCGGTTCTTCTCCTAGAAGGAGGTCTTGATGGGGCCACCCAAGAGGGGGTCTTGAATCCAAGAGGATCTTCTCCATAGAGGGGACGCGGTCACTCTCGAAGAGACGATCCGGTATGGATGAGCGAAGCTCTATCTCACAAATGAGCTAAATCAACGCTGACCCTAACTAGGGGAGGGGTAGTGTAACGCCCCGAGACCGATGTGCCAGGTGTCCTCCAGTTATTCGCTGTTGTTGCCATGCCATTGTTTGCGTGTCATGCATTGCATATCATGTCATCATGTGCATTTCATTTGCATACGTGTTCGTCTCATGCATCCGAGCATTTTCCCCGTTGTCCGTTTTGCATTCCGGCGCTCCGTCTCCTCCGGTGGTCATTTCTACCTTCTTCTTGTGTGTGGGGATTAAACATTTCCGGATTGGACCGAGACTTGTCATGCGGCCTTGGTTTACTACAGGTAGACCGCCTGTCAAGTTTCGTATCATTTGGACTTCGTTTGATACTCCAACGGTTAACCGAGGGACTGAAAAGGCCTCATGTGTGTTGCAGCCCAACACCTCTCCAATTTGGCCCAAAACCCACCAAAACCTCCTCCATCCTCTTGGTCGTTCGATCACGATCGCGTGGCCGAAAACCGCACCTCATTTGGACTCTCCTAGCTCCCTCTACCTATAAATATGTGGCTCTCCCCGAAAAATCCGCGCAGATCAAACCCTAGCTTCTTCCCCTCGCGTCGCCGGACAAAAACTGCCCACCGCCCGGACATGTCCGCTCCGCCGGCCACCTCACCTCCACCAATCAGAGGACGCCACGTCATCCCCGCCGCTGCTCCAGGCCAATCGGCGCCCGCCACCTCACCCGGCCAGCCCTCTCTCTCCGCTGCGGCCCGCGGGGCCCGAGGCCGGCCCGCGCAGGCCCATCTCGCTCCGCCCCCCGGGAGACGCCGCCGCCTTCGCCCGAGCTTCTCCTGCCCGTGCGCCGCGCCGCCTTCCCCGACGCCGGCGCCACCCGCCACCGCACCGACGAGCCATCGCCGCCGCGACGCCATGGCCGCCACCCCGCCGTCCTTCTCCACGCGTCTCCTCCGCCCCGTGTCGCCGGTGCAAGCCACCACCTGGAGATCCGCGCCGCCCATCCGCCTCCTCGCCGTTCCGCCGTGGAGCAACTACTTCGGCGACCGCCACCGCGACGCTGCCCGCCGGAGCTCCGCCTCTCGCCGCTGCTCGTCCACGGGGCCCGAGCGCCGCCGTCTTGGTCAGATCCGGACCCGGGGAGCCAAGCCCCGCCAGACCCGCCGCTCCTTTGCATTCCGGTGATCGCTGGAGTTCAAGCCCGCCTCGCCGGAGTCCGTACCTCGCCGGAGAAGAAGGTGGACTGGATCCACCGGGAGATGAACCAAATGCCGCCCCTCTGTTCTGGCTCCGAACCATCCCGGACCGCTCCGTCCCGTTGACTTTCTCGGAGAGGTCCAATTTCTACTAAGTCCTCGAAATTTCCAGATCCATATGCCCATGTTCATCGCATTGTAACATATCAAAATGCATATAGCATATCAAAATGTTCGTCTTAGAGAGCACATCATTTCATCTCATTGCATCATTTTCATTAGAGTTCATCTTGATGCCCGAAATGCTGTTAGAAGAGTGCTACTTGAGATAATTGTCAGATCTGCTACTCCGTTTAGCTATTTGTCATTTTTGCCATGATTATTGTGTGCATGATATGCCCCTGAGCTCTACATGTGTTTTGTTAAGTGTTTTGCCATCTTTCCAGAGGTGCAACCCATATATTTTTGTGATGTGTGTGGTGACTAGCACAAGCTTGCAAAGTGGTGCACTTGGGAATGCTGATTTCAGGGACTTAGCATTTCCACTAAGTCCTTGGCCTGTTTATCTCATTATGCCATATGTTCATGTTGTTTCCTGGTGATCCGTGCCTCTTTTGAGGATGATCAGTAAGGATGTTTTGTTAATCTTGTGGTGCTCTATCCATCCATGTCTTTGTTTGCAATTATGGAGCACCCTAGTTTGAGTCAATTGAGCCCTACTTTTGTCATTTCGTGAATCTGGGCAGATTGTCTACTTGTTAGCGATTTTGCCGAGGATGTTGTAGTTGATCCGTGCATGCCATGTTATTGTTCTTGCCATGTCTAGCTTGTATAATGTGTATTCTTGATGGGTGTATGCTTAGATTGTCATGACTTGCTCTGTAGTGAGTGCATCGAGCTCGTTAACATGCCTACTTGATATCTGTTTTCACCATGCTCCAGTTTTCACTAAGTCTGAGAACTGATTATGTTTTTGCCATGTTCACATGCTTGCAATTGTATTTTTTGATCCCTTTTGGCTCAAGGTCACTAAGGGATTTTTGTTAAGCTCTTTGAGTAGCTTCATGCCATGCTTTACTTTGCCATGTTCAGTTCCTGTAGCATCTAGTTTTCATGCTCCAAAGTGTGCTACCTGATCTGAAATTCCAGACAAGTGTTAATTTCACTAAGTCTGAGATCTATTTACCATATGCATTTTTTCCATGCTTGTTTGAACCTGTCAATGGATGAATTGGCCGTAGCTCAGTGTTCATCTTTTGTTAAGCATCTTGAATGGATCCCTGCCATGTATTTTGTTGCCATGTTTGAGTGCTGTAGCATGTTTAACTTGTTGCATTTAGATGGGTACTTGCTGTATATCGCAGACCGGTGCCATATTTGAATTGCTCGCCATTTTCAAACCGTAACTCCGATTCCGGCGTTCTTTATATCATTTTCAAGCAATTTCATCTCATCTTTCCAGTGGAACACTTGGATTTCCAAGTTAAGGCCAAGTTCATTCATTCCCTTGCCAATCATGCATATGCATCACATACCGCATCTCGCATATCATACCATGTTCATGTGTTGGTTGTTTACTATGTTGTGTGCTTCTTTCCGGTGTTTGCTTCTTCGGGTTGGTTCCGGTAACGTCGTGATTGTGAGGAACCGTTTGTCTAAGTCCGTTTGTCTTCTTCATGGACTCGTTCTTCTTCCTTGCGGGATCTCAGGCAAGATGACCATACCCTCGAAATCACTTCTATCTTTGCTTGCTAGTTGCTCGCTCTTTTGCTATGCCTATGCCACGATACCTAACACTTGCTTATCATGCCTCCCATATTGTTGCGCCAAGCCTCTAACCCACCTTGTCCTAGCAAACCGTTGTTTGGCTATGTTACCGCTTTCCTCAGCCCCTCTTATAGCATTGTTAGTTGCCGGTGAAGATTGAAGTTTGTTCCTCGTTGGAACATGGAGATGTTGTTCCTTGTTGGAACATGTTTACTTATTGGGATATCACAATATGTCTTATTTAATTAATGCATCTATATACTTGGTAAAGGGTGGAAGGCTCGGCCTTATGCCTGGTGTTTTGTTCCACTCTTGCCGCCCTAGTTTCCGTCATATCGGTGTTATGTTCCCGGATTTTGCGTTCCTCACGCGGTTGGGTTATAATGGGAACCCCTTGACAGTTTGCTTTGAATAAAACTGTTCCAGCAAGGCCCAACCTTGGTTTTACCATTCGCCACCTAGCCTTTTTCCCTTGGGAGTCGCGCATCCCGAGGGTCATCTTATTTTAACCCCCCCGGGCCAGTGCTTGTCTAAGTGTTGGTCCGAACTAGAGTCCTTTGCAGCGCCACCTCGGGGAAACTTGAGGGCTGGTTTTAGTTGTACGGAGCGCTCATCCGGTGTTGCCCTGAGAACGAGATATGTGCAGCTCCTATCAGGATGTCGGTGCATCGGGATGTCTTGCTGGACTTGTTTTACCATTGTCGAGGATGTCTTGAAGAACCGGGATACCGAGTCTGATCGGAATGTCTCGGGAGGAGGTCTATTCCTTCGTTGACCGTGAGAGCTTGTCATGGGCTAAGTTGGGACACCCCTGCAGGGATTTGAACTTTCGAAAGCCGTGCCCACGGTTATGGGCAGATGGGAATTTGTTAATGTCCGGTTGTAGATAACTTGAACCTTAACTTAACTAAAATGCATCAACCGCGTGTGTAACCGTGATGGTCTCTTTCCGGCAGAGTCCGGGAAGTGAACACGGTGTTGGAGTTATGCTTGATGTAGGTTGTTTTAGGATCACTTCTTGATCATACTTTATCGACCGTGCCTTGCTTTCTCTTCTCGCTCTCTTTTGCGTATGTTAGCCACCGTATATGCTAGTCGCTTACGGCAGCTCCACCTCATACCTTTTACCTTACCCATAAGCTTAAATAGTCTTGATCGCGAGGGTGCGAGATTGCTGAGTCCCTGTGGCTCATAGATACTTCCAAAACCAGTTTGCAGGTGCCGATGAGTTCGTGCAGATGACGCAACCAAGCTCAGGAGGAGCTCGATGAAGATCTTGTCCTTTGTGTTGTTTTCGTTCTAGTTGATCAGTAGTGGAGCCCAGTTGGGGTCGATCGGGGACCTTTGTCGCATTTGGGGTTCTTCTTTTATTTTGGCTTCGTAGTCGGTCCCTGATTGTATTTGGTTGTTGTAATGCTTTATTCATGTAATTGGGTGAAGTGGCAATTGTAAGCCAACTATGTATCCCTTTTCCTTTTGTATTACATGGGTTGTGTGAAGATTACCTCACTTGCGACATTGCTTTCAATGCGGTTATGCCTCTAAGTCGTGCTTCGACACGTGGGAGATATAGCCGCATCGAGGGCGTTACAAGTTGGTATCAGAGCCTTCCCCGACCTTAGGTGCCCCATTGCTTGATCGTTTTTAGCAGCCGTTGTTGTGTCTAGAAAAATGTTTTGAGTCATTTAGGAATTATATATCGGAGAGTTTAGGAATTCTTTTTACTCCTCAGTCCCTTCATCGCTCTGGTAAGGCATCTTGACGTAGAGTTTTGACTCTTCTCTTCTCAAATTTCACTAAAAAAATTTTAGGATCACGCGGGTATCTTGGAATCGTTCCGATGGTTTTATGACGAGAACATTGTCTTGGTGCCTCCTGTCAGGGGTTTTGTGGAAGTGTCCCGGGGAGTTGAGCTCTGAGGTGTTGTCGTCATAATTTTATCGTTGCAGTTCTGGAATACCTTAGTTTAGTACGCCGACATAGAAAATCTCTTTATGCAGTTCGTTGGTGAGATAACCTCGACGCCACCCAGTACTGGGGCGGGAGTTTGGGAGTATCGCCATAACTCATATAACGGATGCTTTTCGAAGGTTGAGGTAGATGATTTCCGAAGGTTTTTTGGTTATGTGTTGAAGGATGGATACAGCTGGATGTAGGATTTGTTAGTTTGGGTGAGATATTATGCTTCCCCTGTATCCCCAACACCTGATTGCATAACCGGAAAATTTCGGGAGTTTATAAGTGGGAATTCTAGTAGCTCTTTGGATATCTTTCCGACAGATGTATGATATGAAATTGGGGTTCGACGTCTAGTGGTCCGCCTATTCACGGTCGGTTTTACAGTGGTCTCGTTGTGTCTTAAAGAGTCCTTGGCTATGCCGACTCGGGGACGCTTCGTATGTCATGTGCACTGCCTTGTACATGATGGTGTTGTACGATCAAGCCCGTGTAGGCCCCACCACGAAAACTTCGGACGAAATCTCTATCATATGTTTGTTCCGGCTTACTCTGCAAGCCAATCCTTTGTTTTGTTTTGAGTTGTGGTATTCGAGTTGCTTCAATGTCAAATGTTGATTCCATACCTTCCTGAAATAGTGTTCTTATACTCCGATGTGAACACCATTCCTTCTTGGTCATCGAGATTGTCATCTAAATTCCTTCTCTACCGACGTGTTTCTCGTCAAGTGGATCCGATCACTTAAACATTTGCAAGATCCAATCTCAGTTCTTTTCAACGGTGTTCATTTCATTCATCCCAAATTGCCTTTGTTTTCCCTCCCTCCCACCCTTTTTCTTCAAGGAACCAAATTTCTTATTCAAGTATCATTTTATTGTTGTGAAGCCTCTCCATTATTTTCTTCATATTGTTATCCGGTGATTCTCATGAAGATCCTAACGGAGCCTCAAGTTCGTCATTCTTCATTCTTTCCATCTCTGGTGGTTTCAAGTCAAGCTTTATTGATCATATCTTTTCCTCGTTTTCAATGTTTTCTCATGCCGGTGCAATCCTCAATCATTCACTTCTCACTATTCAATTGTTCCGGAGTGCTCAAGATATCTCGAAGACTCGTGTTTCCACTCTGCATTCGTTCAAGATCTTTCGAGGATGTTCTCTCTTTCAAGCCATTTAAGTCAACCGATGTAATCTCTCCTTTCAAGCAATCATTTCAACGGTGTTTCTTTTCAGTGGGCCCTAACCCACAGGTCTTTTTCCAGGATCTTACCTGACTCTTCTTATTTTCCCGGAGCTATCCTCAAATTGCTTTTCAAAGTTTGACGTAAGAATGATTCATCATCAGTCATATGTATTTCTCCAAGATCGGTTAAATTCTTTTCATCGTTGGCTCAACCTTTCCATTCTTCATTCCGGAGTCTCTAAATAATTCATGGTGGTGTTCCTGATCGTCATTCTCTGCGTTTGAAGACCGAATAAGAATTTTACCTCCATATCTTATCCGTTCTCTCAGAGATTCGTGGTTCTAGTTCGAGGCCATCCTCTCTTAATTGTTTTTGATAGTGAGAATTCTTTTCACCTATCCGGAGTAATTCAAGATTCTTTTCAGTTTGTTCATCCAGAGCCCATCATCTAAGATTTATTCATTCTCGGCTTTCAGCTATGGTTCTCCAAATCTTACCGGTGCATCATTCAAGTGATCTCTAATCAGTTCGTGATCCCTTTGTTCTCATGTATCTTGATTGTCTCAAGTATCTTCCTTCATTTCACAATTCTACCAGTGGATCGTTGAAGACCTTCTCAAGTTTGTGCTATATCTCTCTTAATCCTTTCTACGTGAATAAGTAGTGTGCCAAATCCATTGATGGTCATCAATTTAATTGGTGAAGGATAAGCATAATGTAATTCTTATTCTTGTTTCATCGAGTTTGTTCAATTCTTGTTTTTCCGGAGTGGCTCATCATACTTATTCTTGGTTACAATAGCTCATCTTTCTTTTCCGGAGTTCCAAGCTCTCTCACTTTATTTCATCACGAAGATCCATCTAATCATTGCAAGGATTCACCTTGTGTTTTCAACTTCTCTTTCTTTTTCGTTTGATCATCCTTTTGTTACCGGAGTTCTTCATGGAGGTTCTACATGATGGCTCATCAAGGATTCAATTTCCCTCTCGAAGTGTTCATCAAGATTCTTTTCTAAAGAGCTCAAATATTCTTCATCTTGTAATCCGGAGCGCAATTCTTTCTACTTTATCTTTGGAGGTGGTATTATGTCATTCTTGATAATTTGACCTCATGGTTCATGATTCACATATTGTTAAGAATGAGGTATTTTAAATCCATCAACCTCTTCGTTGGAGCTATCTTGGGTTATATTTCACCTAAAGCCTTCTCTAAGGTTTGTTGCTAATTATGGTGCTTATAAATGACCCAATTTCTTCATTTGTCCTTTTTCCGGCGCGATATAGTTTCTCGTCTCCTCGTTCATATCAATCCAATTCTTTTCCCGTGAGTGGTAGGTTGTCACCTCATAATTTGAGATGTATTCCATAAGACCATATCAAGCGTATTCTTTTCGTTGTTGGTTTTCCAACAACTCCGTTTCTAGCTTTTGTTGTAAGCATGCTACCTCGAGACCTTGTTTTCCTTCGTTCATCCAATTCCATTCTTACTTTTGTTCCGGAGGCATTGCGATGTTGTTTTTCTTCAACCATCATCTCATTTCATCTAAGATCATGTTCTTTTCTTGGCTTATCCATTTAACCAGAGTGTTATGTCCCTTTTGCTCAAGTTCTCTCATTCCATCTAGTCTTCATCTCTTTTCAACCGAAGTGCTACCCGAATCGGTTCTTTCTTATTCCTCTTTCTTAACGGAGTGCTTTCAACTTTGTTCTTCTCCATTGTATTCTTTTCTCGTATTTGCTTAACCTCTTCAAGGTTCGTGGTTTCACTCGTTTGTCAATGAAGCAACTTAGTTTTACCTCTTTTCTTTCTCTTCCGTTGTCCCTCCGGTGCCATTCTAGATCTCGGGACGAGATCCTCTCGTAGTGGTGGAGTGTTGTAACGCCCCGAGACCGATGTGCCAGGTGTCGTCCAGTTATTCGCTGTTGTTGCCATGCCATTGTTTGCGTGTCATGCATTGCATATCATGTCATCATGTGCATTTCATTTGCATACGTGTTCGTCTCATGCATCCGAGCATTTTCCCCGTTGTCCGTTTTGCATTCCGGCGCTCCGTTCTCCTCCGGTGGTCATTTCTACCTTCTTCTTGTGTGTGGGGATTAAAAATTTCCGGATTGGACCGAGACTTGTCATGCGGCCTTGGTTTACTACCGGTAGACCGCCTGTCAAGTTTCGTATCATTTGGACTTCGTTTGATACTCCAACGGTTAACCGAGGGACCGAAAAGGCCTCGTGTGTGTTGCAGCCCAACACCTCTCCAATTTGGCCCAAAACCAACCAAAACCTCCTCCATCCTCTCGGTCGTTCGATCACGATCGCGTGGCCGAAAACCGCACCTCATTTGGACTCTCCTAGCTCCCTCTCTACCTATAAATATGTGGCTCTCCCCGAAAAATCCGCGCAGATCAAACCCTAGCTTCTTCCCCTCGCGCCGCCGGACAAAAACTGCCCACCGCCCGGACATGTCCGCTCTGCCGGCCACCTCACCTCCACCAATCAGAGGACGCCACGTCATCCTCGCCGCCGCTCCAGGCCAATCGGCGCCCGCCACCTCACCCGGCCAGCCCTCTCTCTCCGCTGCGGCCCGCGGGGCCCGAGGCCGGCCCGCGCAGGCCCATCTCGCTCCGCCGCCCGGGAGACGCCGCCGCCTTCGCCCGAGCTTCTCCTGCCCGCGTGCCGCGCCGCCTTCCCCGACGCCGGTGCCACCCGCCACCGCACCGACGAGCCGTCGCCACCGTGACGCCATGGCCGCCACCCCGCCGTCCTTCTCCGCGCGTCTCCTCCGCCCCGTGTCGCCGGTGTAAGCCACCACCTGGAGATCCGCGCCGCCCGTCCGCCTCCTCGCCGTTCCGCCGTGGAGCAACTACTCCGGCGACCGCCACCGCGATGCTGCCCGCCGGAGCTCCGCCTCTCGCCGCTGCTCGTCCACGGGGCCCGAGCGCCGCCGTCTTGGTCAGATCCGGACCCGGGGAGCCAAGCCCCGCCGGACCCGCCGCTCCTTTGCATTCCGGTGATCGCCGGAGTTCAAGCCAGCCTCGCCGGAGTCCGTACCTCGCCGGAGAAGAATGTGGACCGGATCCACCGGGAGATGAACCAAACGCCGCCCCTCCGTTCTGGATCCGAACCATCCCGCACCGCTCCGTCCTGTTGACTTTCTCGGAGAGGTCCAATTTCTACTAAGTCCTCGAAATTCCCAGATCCATATGCCCATGTTCATCGCATTGTAACTTTGCATCCGTAGCTCCGATTCATGCATATAGCATATCAAAATGTTCGTCTCAGAGAGCACATCATTTCATCTCATTGCGTCATTTTCATTAGAGTTCATCTTGATGCCCGAAATATTGTTAGAAGAGTGCTACTTGAGATAATTGTCAGATCTGCTACTCCGTTTAGCTATTTGTCATTTTTGCCATGATTATTGTGTGCATGATATGCCCCTGAGCTCTACATGTGTTTTGTTAAGGGTTTTGCCATCTTTCTAGAGGTGCAACCCATGTATTTTTGTGATGTGTGTGGTGACTAGCACAAGCTTGCAAAGTGGTGCACTTGGTAATGCTGATTTCAGGGACTTAGCATTTCCACCAAGTCCTTGGCCTGTTTATCTCATTATGCCATATGTTCATGTTGTTTCCTAGTGATCCGTGCCTCTTTTGAGGATGATAAGTAAGGATGTTTTGTTAATCTTGTGGTGCTCTATCCACCCATGTCTTTGTTTGGAATTATGGAGCATCCTAGTTTGAGTCAATCGAGCTCAACTTTTGTCATTTCGTGAATCTGGGCAGATTTCTACTTGTTAGCGATTTTGCCGAGGATGTTGTAGTTGATCCATGCATGCCATGTTATTGTTCTTGCCATGTATATCTTGTATAATGTGTATTCTTGATGGGTATGCTCAGATTGTCATGACTTGCTCTGTAGTGAGTGCATCGAGCCCGTTAACATGCCTACTTGATATCTGTTTTGAGCATGCTCCAGTTTTCACTAAGTCTGAGAACTGATTATGTTTTTGCCATGTTCACATGCTTGCAATTGTATTTTCTGATCCCTTTTGGCTCAAGGTCACTAAGGGACTTTTGTTAAGCTCTTTGAGTAGCTTCATGCCATGCTTTACTTTGCCATGTTCAATTCCTGTAGCATCTAGTTTTCATGCTCCAAAGTGTGCTACCTGATCTGAAATTCCAGACAAGTGTTAATTTCACTAAGTCTGAATCTGTTTACCATATGCATTTTTGCCATGTTTGTTTGAACCTGTCAATGGATGAATTGGCCGTAGCTCAGTGTTCATCTTTTGTTAAGCATCTTGAATGGATCCCTGCCATGTATTTTGTTGCCATGTTTGAGTGCTGTAGCATGTTTAACTTGTTGCATTTAGATGGGTACTTGCTGTATATCCCAGACCGGTGCCATATTTGAATTGCTCGCCATTTTCAAACCGTAACTCCGATTCCGGCGTTCTTTATATTGTTTTCAAGTGATTTCATCTCATCTTTCCAGTGGAACACTTGGATTTACAAGTTAAGGCCAAGTTCATTCATTCCCTTGCCAATCATGCATATGCATCACATACCGCATCTCGCATATCATACCATGTTCATGTGTTGGTTGTTTACTATGTTGTGTGCTTCTTTCCGGTGTTTGCTTCTTCGGGTTTGTTCCGGTAACGTCGTGATTGTGAGGAACCGTTCGTCTATGTACGTTTATCTTCTTCATGGACTCGTTCTTCTTTCTTGCGGGATCTCAGGCAAGATGACCATACCCTCGAAATCATTTCTATCTTTGCTTGCTAGTTGCTCGCTCTTTTGCTGTGCCTATGCTGCGATACCTACCACTTGCTTATCATGCCTCCCATATTGTTGCGCCAAGCCTCTAACCCACCTTGTCCTAGCAAACCGTTGTTTGGCTATGTTACCGCTTTGCTCAGCCCCTCTTATAGCGTTGTTAGTTGCAGGTGAAGATTGAAGTTTGTTCCTCGTTGGAACATGGAGATGTTGTTCCTTGTTGGAACATGTTTACTTGTTGGGATATCACAATATGTCTTATTTAATTAATGCATCTATATACTTGGTAAAGGGTGGAAGGCTCGGCCTTATGCCTGGTGTTTTGTTCCACTCTTGCCGCCTAGTTTCCGTCATATCGGTGTTATGTTCCCGGATTTTGCGTTCCGCACGCGGTTGGGTTATAATGGGAACCCCTTGACAGTTTGCTTTGAATAAAACTGTTCCAGCAAGGCCCAACCTTGGTTTTACCATTCGCCACCTAGCCTTTTTCCCTTGGGAGTCGCGCATCCCGAGGGTCATCTTATTTTACCCCCCCGGGCCAGTGCTTGTCTAAGTGTTGGTCCGAACTAGAGTCCTTTACAGTGCCACCTCGGGGAAACTTGAGGGCTGGTTTTAGTTGTACGGAGCACTCATCCGGTGTTGCCCTGAGAACGAGATATGTGCAGCTCCTATCAGGATGTCGGCGCATCGGGAGGTCTTGCTGGACTTGTGTTACCATTGTCGAGGATGTCTTGAAGAACCGGGATACCGAGTCTGATCGGAATGTCTCGGGAGGAGGTCTATTCCTTCGTTGACCGTGAGAGCTTGTCATGGGCTAAGTTGGGACACCCCTGCAGGGATTTGAAATTTCGAAAGCCGTGCCCGCGGTTATGGGCAGATGGGAATTTGTTAATGTCCGGTTGTAGATAACTTGAACCTTAACTTAATTAAAATGCATCAACCGCGTGTGTAACCGTGATGGTCTCTTTCCGGCAGAGTCCGGGAAGTGAACACGGTGTTGGAGTTATGCCTGACGTAGGTTGTTTTAGGATCACTTCTTGATCATACTTTATCGACCGTGCCTTGCTTTCTCTTCTCGCTCTCTTTTGCTTATGTTAGCCACCGTATATGTGATAGAGGCAAAGGTGTCCCGTCTTTCGATGAGATGTTGGATATCGCTTTGGTGGAAGTCGACTTTGACGATCCGACTACGAACGTGCGAGGACGTCGCGCCTTAGCAATCGCTAAACCAACTCCGAGAGGTTATTGACCACGCTGGAGCACGATCAACCTGACCACGAGGGTCTGTTTCCTGCGTGCAAACGAAGAACAAGCAAGAAACTAAGATTGCAATCTGGATATTGCGAATATAAGATGAAAGCTTTATTGATCAAGGTGGGGTTCTGTGACGCCTTTGTCTGGTCGTTGAACACAAACGAAGTACGCGAAGTTGCAGCTATGGCGAACTTTTAATCTAAACAAAACCTAAGGTCTAAACGATGCCCTAAGGGCTGTATATATGGAGGAAGAGGGGGTGGATTTCGTGGCCCTTGGTGGAGGGGTCCGAAATCAACCCTATCTCTTGTTTCCCCACACATACGGACTCTAAAAATAGCCTATACTTATGTATTTCGAAATTACATGGGCCTGGCCCAATAATAAGGTGACGCAGCACCTAAAATAGCCTCGGAACGAAATTTATGAAGTGGCATCTTGTATATTTCGTCCAAGGCTTCATGCACACATTATGGTGGCTTCAAAGTCCTGAAATCATCACTTGTAACTCCGTTCTTGTTCCCCTTGCGCATGCCATCATCCCCATGATTGTTCTTGCTCCAATGTTCATCCGTCTCCAAGCTAGGCCCTTCATTTGTAAGCAAAACAAATGTATCCAATTTAGGCAGCATCATATTCTCATGAACATTAGAATCATTACCAAGAAACGAAAGTACCTGATAATTTAGTTGGCGTGCACGAGCTCTAGTAATTGGTCCAGTATGTATAGCAGCAGGGGCTGTGGGTGTAACAATTGTATTGATGTCCTCATCATCCTCCCCTTCTTGAAATGAAGTCGTCCTCGACGGAAGTTCATCTTCCTCACCCACATAATGCTTCAAATCTGCAATGTTAAAAGTGGGACTAACCCCAAAATCTGCAGGCAACTCAAGTTTATATGCATTATCATTTATTTTGTCTAACACCTTAAAGGGACCATCAGCACGTGGCATTAGCTTTGATTTGCGCAAATCAGGAAATCTATCCTTACGCAAATGTAACCAAACAAGATCTCCAGGTGCAAACACAACATGTTTTCTACCCTTATCTCCAGCAAGTTTATATTTAGCATTCATACGCTCAATGTTTTCCTTAGTTAACTCATGCATTTTTAAAATCAATTCAGCACGTTGTTTAGCATCAAAATTAACCTTCTCCGAAGATGGAAGAGGCAACAAATCAATAGGTGCACGAGGTAGGAAACCATACACAACTTCAAAAGGGCACATCTTAGTAGTAGAATGCAATGAACGATTATAAGCAAATTCAATACGAGGCAAGCATTCCTCCCACATTTTCTTATTATTCTTCAAAACAGCCCTAAGCATAGTAGACAACGTTCTATTGACTACTTCAGTTTGTCCATCAGTTTGGGGGTGACAAGTAGTACTAAAAAGCAGTTTAGTCCCCAACTTAGCCCATAAACATCTCCAAAAGTGGCTAAGAAATTTAGTATCACGATCTGAAACAATAGTATTTGGCACACCATGCAAGCGAATAATTTCACGAAAGAACAAATCAGCAACATTAACAGCATCATCGCTTTTATGACATGGTATAAAGTGTGCCATTTTCGAGAATCTATCCACGACAACAAATATGCTATCCCTCCCCTTCTTTGTTCGAGGTAAACCTAAAACAAAGTCCATAGATATATCCTCCGAAGGAACACTAGGTACAGGCAAAGGCATATATAAACCATGAGGATTGAGTCGTGACTTAGCTTTTTGACATGTAGTGCATCGAGCAATAAAACGCTCAACATCCCGTCTCATCTTTGGCCAAAAGAAATGTGTAGCAAGTACATCCTCCGTCTTCTTCACCTTTGGCCAAAAGAAATTTGGTAACCTTGGGAAGTGCACCTTTTGCACCGACCGAGTATCTTTTCTTGGCTATGTTGTTACTCCACAGGGAATTGAAGTTGATAAAGCCAAGATTGAAGCTATTGAGAGTTGGCCGCAGCCCAAAACGGTCACACAAGTGAGGAGTTTTCTTGGCCTCGCTGGATTCTATAGGCGTTTTGTGAGAGATTTCAGCACCATTGCTGCACCTCTCAACGAGCTTACAAAGAAGGATGTGCCTTTTGTTTGGGGTACCGCACAGGAAGAAGCCTTCACGGTATTGAAAGATAAGTTGACACATGCTCCTTTACTCCAACTTCCTGATTTTAATAAGACTTTTGAGCTTGAATGTGATGCTAGTGGAATTGGATTAGGAGGTGTGTTATTACAAGATGGCAAACCTGTTGCATACTTTTCTGAAAAATTGAGTGGGCCTAGTCTGAATTATTCTACTTATGATAAAGAATTATATGCTCTTGTTCGGACTTTAGAAACATGGCAACATTATTTATGGCCCAAAGAGTTTGTTATACATTCTGATCATGAATCTTTGGAACATATTAAAAGTCAAGCTAAACTGAATCGTAGACATGCTAAATGGGTTGAATTCATTGAGACTTTCCCTTATGTCATTAAACACAAGAAGGGAAAAGAAAATGTTATTGCTGATGCATTGTCTCGTCGCTATACTATGCTTTCACAACTTGACTTCAAAATATTTGGTTTGGAGACCATCAAAGATCAATATGTGCATGATGCTGATTTTAAAGATGTAATGCATAATTGTAAAGAAGGAAGAATGTGGAACAAGTTTGTTGTTAACGATGGATTTGTGTTTCGTGCTAACAAGCTATGCATTCCAGCTAGCTCCGTTCGTCTTTTGTTGTTGCAGGAGGCGCATGGAGGAGGATTAATGGGACACTTTGGCGTGAAGAAGACGGAGGATGTACTTGCTACACATTTCTTTTGGCCAAAGATGAGACGGGATGTTGAGCGTTTTATTGCTCGCTGCACTACATGTCAAAAAGCTAAGTCACGACTCAATCCTCATGGTTTATATATGCCTTTGCCTGTACCTAGTGTTCCTTGGGAGGATATATCTATGGACTTTGTTTTAGGTTTACCTCGAACAAAGAAGGGGAGGGATAGCATATTTGTTGTCGTGGATAGATTCTCGAAAATGGCACACTTTATACCATGTCATAAACGTGATGATGCTGTTAATGTTGCTGATTTGTTCTTTCGTGAAATTATTCGCTTGCATGGTGTGCCAAATACTATTGTTTCAGATCGTGATACTAAATTTCTTAGCCACTTTTGGAGATGTTTATGGGCTAAGTTGGGGACTAAACTGCTTTTTAGTACTACTTGTCACCCCCAAACTGATGGACAAACTGAAGTAGTCAATAGAACGTTGTCTACTATGCTTAGGGCTGTTTTGAAGAATAATAAGAAAAAGTGGGAGGAATGCTTGCCTCATATTGAATTTGCTTATAATCGTTCATTGCATTCTACTACTAAGATGTGCCCTTTTGAAGTTGTGTATGGTTTCCTACCTCGTGCACCTATTGATTTGTTGCCTCTTCCATCTTCGGAGAAGGTTAATTTTGATGCTAAACAACGTGTTGAATTGATTTTAAAAATGCATGAGTTAACTAAGGAAAACATTGA
The DNA here is from genome assembly GCF_002162155.2 of Triticum dicoccoides. Classification (NCBI taxonomy): domain Eukaryota; kingdom Viridiplantae; phylum Streptophyta; class Magnoliopsida; order Poales; family Poaceae; genus Triticum; species Triticum dicoccoides. Next base: position 294,703,264 of record NC_041390.1, read on the forward strand.
GCGCATGAATGCTAAATATAAACTTGCTGGAGATAAGGGTAGAAAACATGTTGTGTTTGCACCTGGAGATCTTGTTTGGTTACATTTGCGTAAGGATAGATTTCCTGATTTGCGCAAATCAAAGTTAATGCCATGTGCTGATGGTCCCTTTAAGGTGTTAGAGAAAATAAATGATAATGCATATAAACTTGAGCTGCCTGCAGATTTTGGGGTTAGTCCCACTTTTAACATTGCAGATTTGAAGCCTTATTTGGGTGAGGAAGATGAACTTCCGTCGAGGACGACTTCATTTCAAGAAGGGGAGGATGATGAGGACATCAATACAATTGTTACACCCACAGCCCCTGCTGCTATACATACTGGACCAATTACTAGAGCTCGTGCACGCCAACTAAATTATCAGGTACTTTCATTTCTTGGTAATGATTCTAATGTTCATGAGAATATGATGCTGCCTAAATTGGATACATTTGTTTTGCTTACAAATGAAGGGCCTAGCTTGGAGAAGGATGAACATTGGAGCAAGAACAAGCATGGAGATGATGGCATGCGCAAGGGGAACAAGAACGGAGTTACAAGTGATGATTTCAGGACTTTGAAGCCACCATAATGTGTGCATGAAGCCTTGGACGAAATATACAAGATACCACTTCATAAATTTCGTCCCGAGGCTATTTTAGGTGCTGCGTCACCTTATTATTGGGCCAGGCCCATGTAATTTCGAAATACATAAGTATAGGCTATTTTTAGAGTCCGTATGTGTGGGGAAACAAGAGATAGGGTTGATTTCGGACCCCTCCACCAAGGGCCACGAAATCCACCCCCTCTTCCTCCATATATACAGCCCTTAGGGCATCGTTTAGACCTTGGGTTTTGTTTAGATTAAAAGTTCGCCATAGCTGCAACTTCGCGTACTTCGTTTGTGTTCAACGACCAGACAAAGGCGTCACAGAACCCCACCTTGATCAATAAAGCTTTCATCTTATATTCGCAATATCCAGATTGCAATCTCAGTTTCTTGCTTGTTCTTCGTTTGCTCGCAGGAAACAGACCCTCGTGGTCAGGTTGATCGTGCTCCGGCGTGGTCAATAACCTCTCGGAGTTGGTTTAGCGATTGCTAAGGCGCGACGTCCTCGCACGTTCGTAGTCGGATCGTCAAAGTCGACTTCCACCAAAGCGGTATCCATCATCTCATCGAAAGACGGGACACCTTTGCCTTTATCATTTGTTCGAGGTAAACCTAAAACAAAGTCCATAGATATATCCTCCCAAGGAACACTAGGTACAGGCAAAGGCATATATAAACCATGAGGATTGAGTCGTGACTTAGCTTTTTGACATGTAGTGCATCGAGCAATAAAACGCTCAACATCCCGTCTCATCTTTGGCCAAAAGAAATGTGTAGCAAGTACGTCCTCCGTCTTCTTCACGCCAAAGTGTCCCATTAATCCTCCTCCATGCGCCTCCTGCAACAACAAAAGACGAACGGAGCTAGCTGGAATGCATAGCTTGTTAGCACGAAACACAAATCCATCGTTAACGACAAACTTGTTCCACATTCTTCCTTCTTTACAATTCTGCATTACATCTTTAAAATCAGCATCATGCACATATTGATCTTTGATGGTCTCCAAACCAAATATTTTGAAGTCAAGTTGTGAAAGCATAGTATAGCGACGAGACAATGCATTAGCAATAACATTTTCTTTTCCCTTCTTGTGTTTAATGACATAAGGGAAAGTCTCAATGACTTCAACCCATTTAGCATGTCTACGATTCAGTTTAGCTTGACTTTTAATATGTTCCAAAGATTCATGATCAGAATGTATAACAAACTCTTTGGGCCATAAATAATGTTGCCATGTTTCTAAAGTCCGAACAAGAGCATATAATTCTTTATCATAAGTAGAATAATTCAGACTAGGCCCACTCAATTTTTCAGAAAAGTATGCAACAGGTTTGCCATCTTGTAATAACACACCTCCTAATCCAATTCCACTAGCATCACATTCAAGCTCAAAAGTCTTATTAAAATCAGGAAGTTGGAGTAAAGGAGCATGTGTCAACTTATCTTTCAATACCGTGAAGGCTTCTTCCTGTGCGGTACCCCAAACAAAAGGCACATCCTTCTTTGTAAGCTCGTTGAGAGGTGCAGCAATGGTGCTGAAATCTCTCACAAAACGCCTATAGAATCCAGCGAGGCCAAGAAAACTCCTCACTTGTGTGACCGTTTTGGGCTGCGGCCAACTCTCAATAGCTTCAATCTTGGCTTTGTCAACTTCAATTCCCTGTGGAGTAACAACATAGCCAAGAAAAGATACTCGGTCGGTGCAAAAGGTGCACTTCCCAAGGTTACCAAACAAACGTGCATCACATAGAGCAATAAAAACAGCACGTAAATGTTCCAAATGTTCTTCCAAAGATCTGCTATAAATCAGTATGTCATCAAAGTAAACTACCACAAATCGTCCAATGAAAGCACGTAAAACTTCGTTCATTAATCTCATGAAAGTACTAGGTGCATTAGTTAACCCAAAAGGCATGACTAACCACTCATATAATCCAAACTTAGTTTTAAATGCTGTTTTCCATTCATCTCCCAATTTCATACGAATTTGGTGGTAGCCACTGCGCAAATCAACTTTGGAGAATATTGTAGAACCACTCAATTCATCAAGCATATCATCTAGCCTAGGAATAGGATGACGATAACGAATAGTAATATTATTAATGCCTCTACAATCAACACACATACGTGATGTACCATCCTTTTTCGGCACTAGAATAATAGGAACAACACAAGGACTAAGGGATTCGCGTATATAACCTTTGTCGAGAAGCTCTTGTACTTGGCGCATAATCTCCTTTGTCTCCGCTGGATTGGTACGGTATGGTGCACGGTTTGGCAGTGAAGCACCGGGAATTAAGTCAATCTGATGCTCAATCCCTCGAATAGGCGGTAATCCCGGTGGCACGTCTTGTGGAAAGACGTCAGCGAACTCCTGCAAAATGTTAGTGACAGCAGGAGGCAAAGAGGAAGGCACGTCCTCGAATGAAAATAATGCCTCTTTGCACACAAAAGCATAGCAAACAGATTTGCCGAAATCTAGCTCATCAATATCAGATTTGGTGGCAAATAAACATGCACTTTTCAATTTAATTTCAGAAGCAACACTAGATGGTTTATTGTTAGGCTTCATTTGTTGCTCAAATTCTTTTGCCACAATCTGATTTTCACTCTTATTCGTCTCCTGTTTTGCTTTATTAGCTCTATTAATAACAGCTTTCAAAATGGAATCAGGAGTCATAGGAAGCAAAGTAATATTTTTATCCTTATGAACAAGAGTATAGTGATTGTTTCTACCATGGTGTACAGAATTTTTATCAAATTGCCATGGTCTACCAAGTAATAAGGAACATGCTTGCATAGGTACCACATCACAATCAACATAATCAGCATATGTAGAGATACTAAAATGCACACGAACAGTACGTGTTACCTTAACCTTGCCGCTGTTGTTGAACCATTGGATGTAGTAAGGATGTGGATGTGGTCTTGTGGTGAGAGAAAGCTTCTCCACCATCTCCATGCTAGCCAAGTTGTTGCAGCTCCCTCCGTCTATTATGACGCGCACAGAACGTTCCTTCACAACTCCCTTGGTATGGAACAACTTGTGCCTCTGATTTTGCTCAGCTTGTGTGACCTGCACACTCAAAACACGTTGAGCAACAAAACATTCATACCTGTCAGCGTCTTCAGGAGCCATGTATTGCGTCTCATGATCAGAATCATCTCCACCATGTTCTTCACGTGTAATAAGAGCCAATGTCTCCTCATCATAGTCACTAGCGGACTCATATCCACCATCCGCGGTAGCAATCATCACACGTGGAGATTTGCATTCTCTCGCATAATGACCTTCTCCCTTACAACGACGACAAATAATATCACTTGTGTGCCCTGTTGATGCTATGGAAGAAGAAGAACGCTGTGTAGGCCCCGCAGGTGCGCTCTTGGCAGATAATGGTGGTTGTGCTTGTTTTCTTGTATCACGGCTGGAGGTGGCACCTGATGGAGGTGCTGGTGCAGTTGAAGTAGAAGATGCACGTGGTGTCCATGATGAAGGTCGGCCTGCAGAAAAGTTAGTTCGCCCCAATGCTTGTCGATCCTGCACTTCACGTTCAGCTTTACAAGCAAGATGGAATAAACGAGTGATATTAGTATACTCCTTATAGTCTAGAATGGTCTGAATCTCTCTATTTAATCCACCCAGAAAACGTGCAAGCATAGCTTCATTCTCCTCAACAATACCACATCTAATCATGCCAGTTTGTAATTCCTGATAATATTCTTCTACAGAATTTTTTCCTTGTCTTAAACGCTGCAATTTTTGAAGCAATTCACGTTGATAATATGGTGGAACCCAACGCGTACGCATAGCAGTTTTCAAAGCAGCCCAAGTAGTTGGAATAGGATACAATCTACAATGTTCAGACCACCATACACATGCAAAACTAGTGAAAGCACAAACATCAGCAGCAACTCGTCTCTCCTCAGGATATTGTAAACATGTAAATCGTTGTTCAGTTTCTAACTCCCAAGTAAGATATATATCAGGAACATATCTACCCTCAAATGGTGGAATATTCAATTTCAGTTTAGGAATATGGACATCATCTCGTACCTGAGGTGGTGGTGCAGGCCTACCATTACGAATATATACCTGAGGTCGACCTGCTGGTGGTGGTACAGGTGGCTGCACGTAGTGTTGATTTTGATCAACCTCATCCTCATAGTCTCCCACATAAGCATCCTCCTCCGCATCAGCAGCAGGAGCCACAGAAGTATCAACAGCAGCACCAACAGTTTGGCCAAACGCAAGAGGAACACGGCTTGCTCGGCGGAGGTCTGGTTCGCGACGTGGAGGTAGTCGTTGTTGTTGTTGTTGTTGTTGGAGAGGTGCGTTAGCTGCAGCGGGTGGTGGTGGTGGAAGACGCGCGAGCAATTCATTAAACTTGTTATCGAGCTTTGTTTCGAACGTCTTCTCAAAGCCAGTGATCTTCTCCATGGCCTCTTCAAAATTGTTCAGCACATCTTGCACCTGTTCAGTCATCATTTGCTGAAACTTATCATGAAGCTCCTTGTTCGATAAATTCTCCCAGTCAATCTCGTCGGCTTGTGATCCTGGCATGGTTAGCAGCAATAGAAACACACAAGAATATGATCCTACAGACTACGAACAAGTGGTGGTGGTGGGTGTCACAAATCCGTCAAGCAAATCTCAAATTCTTACCAGTTCTTACCCAGCAGCAGGCGGTGATCGGCAACCGTTGTAGTCAAAAACTCTCAAAGCTTGGATAGAGCGATTACCAGGGAGAGTCAAACGCACGACGTAGATGTATGTGGAGCTGGGAAGGCTTATAATATGGTAGCAAAAAGGGTCAGCAATAATCAATTCAGAGATGCAAAGTTGAATAAACGCTCAACGATGGTACTGTGCTGGTCCTAGGCTAGACTGTGCTAGAAAAAGGATGATACATCACGTATGTGTGTTGATTGTAGAGGCATTAATAATATTACTATTCGTTATCGTCATCCTATTCCTAGGCTAGATGATATGCTTGATGAATTGAGTGGCTCTACAATATTCTCCAAAGTTGATTTGCGTAGTGGATACCATCAAATTCGTATGAAATTGGGAGATGAATGGAAAACAGCATTTAAAACTAAGTTTGGATTATATGAGTGGTTAGTCATGCCTTTTGGGTTAACTAATGCGCCTAGTACTTTCATGAGACTAATGAACGAAGTTTTACGTGCTTTCATTGGACGATTTGTGGTAGTCTATTTTGATGATATACTGATTTATAGCAGATCTTTGGAAGAACATTTGGAACATTTACGTGCTGTTTTTATTGCTCTACGTGATGCACGTTTGTTTGGTAACCTTGGGAAGTGCACCTTTTGCACCGACCGAGTATCTTTTCTTGGCTATGTTGTTACTCCACAGGGAATTGAAGTTGACAAAGCCAAGATTGAAGCTATTGAGAGTTGGCCGCAGCCCAAAACGGTCACACAAGTGAGGAGTTTTCTTGGCCTCGCTGGATTCTATAGGCGTTTTGTGAGAGATTTCAGCACCATTGCTGCACCATTCAACGAGCTTACAAAGAAGGATGTGCCTTTTGTTTGGGGTACCGCACAGGAAGAAGCCTTCACGGTATTGAAAGATGATAGAGGCAAAGGTGTCCCGTCTTTCGATGAGATGGTGGATTTCGCTTTGGTGGAAGTCGACTTTGACGATCCGACTACGAACGTGTGAGGACGTCGCGCCTTAGCAATCGCTAAACCAACTCCGAGAGGTTATTGACCACGCCGGAGCACGATCAACCTGACCACGAGGGTCTGTTTCCTGCGAGCAAACGAAGAACAAGCAAGAAACTAAGATTGCAATCTGGATATTGCGAATATAAGATGAAAGCTTTATTGATCAAGGTGGGGTTCTGTGACGCCTTTGTCTGGTCGTTGAACACAAACGAAGTACGCGAAGTTGCAGCTATGGCGAACTTTTAATCTAAACAAAACCCAAAGTCTAAACGATGCCCTAAGGGCTGTATATATGGAGGAAGAGGGGGGAATTTCGTGGCCCTTGGTGGAGGGGTCTGAAATCAACCCTATCTCTTGTTTCCCCACACATACGGACTCTAAAAATAGCCTATACTTATGTATTTCGAAATTACATGGGCCTGGCCCAATAATAAGGTGACGCAGCACCTAAAATAGCCTCGGGACGAAATTTATGAAGTGGCATCTTGTATATTTCGTCCAAGGCTTCATGCACACATTATGGTGGCTTCAAAGTCCTGAAATCATCACTTGTAACTCCGTTCTTGTTCCCCTTGCGCATGCCATCATCTCCATGCTTGTTCTTGCTCCAATGTTCATCCGTCTCCAAGCTAGGCCCTTCATTTGTAAGCAAAACAAATGTATCCAATTTAGGCAGCATCATATTCTCATGAACATTAGAATCATTACCAAGAAACGAAAGTACCTGATAATTTAGTTGGCGTGCACGAGCTCTAGTAATTGGTCCAGTATGTATAGCAGCAGGGGCTGTGGGTGTAACAATTGTATTGATGTCCTCATCAATATGCTAGTCGCTTGCTGCAGCTCCACCTCATACCTTTTACCTTACCCATAAGCTTAAATAGTCTTGATCGCGAGGGTGTGAGATTGCTGAGTCCCTGTGGCTCACAGATACTTCCAAAACCAGTTTGCAGGTGCCGATGAGTTCGTGCAGATGACGCAACCAAGCTCAGGAGGAGCTCGATGAAGATCTTGTCCATTATGTTGTTTTCGTTCTAGTTGATCAATAGTGGAGCCCAGTTGGGGTCGATCGAGGACCTTTGTCGCATTTGGAGTTCTTTTATTTTGGCTCCGTAGTTGGGCCCTCATTGTATTTGGTTGTTGTAATGCTTTATTCATGTAATTGGGTGAAGTGGCGATTGTAAGCCAACTATGTATCCCTTTTCCTTTTGTATTACATGGGTTGTGTGAAGATTACCTCACTTGCGACATTGCTTTCAATGCGGTTATGCCTCTAAGTCGTGCTTCGACACATGGGAGATATAGCCGCATCGAGGGTGTTACAGGTAGGAGTATATATAGTGCTAGTACAAGTTGGGGGCGAGTTGGAGGGGTACATGGGCCCTTGGCCCGTTCACTGTGCGCAGACAGGCGCCGGATGTCCGGGCTGGGGGCCGGATGTCCGGGGCTTCGCGAGGCGCCGGATGTCCGGGGCTCGGGCCGGATGTCCGGGGTGAAGTGCAAAACTTCTGTAGTCTCTGGTTAGGCGAGGCCGGATTTCCGGGCTGGGGGACCGGATGTCCGGGGCTTCGTGGGAGGCCGGATGTCCGGGCTTGGGGGCCGGATGTCCGGGCCCTGTAGCTTTTCTGTGGCCGGTCTGCTGTTGTGTTGGCATGTCTCCAGCGGCCGGATGTCCGGGGCTGGGGGCCGGATGTCCGGGCCCTGGAGCTATCTTCGTCTCCTTCTGGTGGTTCTCTTCACCCATGGACTTGGCGGCTTGTCCGTCTTCACGTGCATCTTCAGGAGGCTCCTCTTGACACCTGATCAGGCATAGCATATCGGACTTAGGTAGTAGCCATGTCTCGAGTGGATCATATGTGATATCACTAAGGAAGGAAGTCACCTTGTTCTCGAGAGCTCTAGCTCTAGCTCGTGTCATGGGTCCTCTTGGCTCTTGATGCGACGATGGTAGGTCCATGGGGATGATCATGGGATGCTCCGCATCATCTCCCCTCCCTTGGGAAAGATCCGACCTCGGATCGAAATCCTCATCACCATGGTACGGGGAGAGATCTTTGATGTTGAATATGTCGCTCACGGAGTACTTGTCACGTGGGATGTCGATCTTGTATGCATTGTTGTTGTAGCATGCAAGCACCTTGAAGGGTTCATCCGCTCGGGGTAGTAGCTTGGACTCGCGTTCATTGGGGAAGCGATCCTTGCGAAGGTGTAGCCACACAAGATCTCCAACATGGAACATCATGGGTTGCTTGTTGACGTTGAGCTTAGTCGCGAGTCGTTGTACTTGGCGCTCGATGGTGTTCCTTGTATCTTCATGCATCTTCTTGAGGAAGTTGGCTCGGGCACTCGCGTCCAAGTTTGTGCGCTCTTGAAGTGGTAGAGGTAGAATGTCCAATGGGGACAATGGGTTGAAGCCATAGACGACCTCAAAGGGGGACTTGCCGGTAGTCGAATGTCTTGCTCGGTTGTAGGCATACTCGGCGATGGGTAGGAACTCTTCCCACTCCTTGATGTTCTTCTTTATCAACACACGTAGGAGGGTGGAAAGTGTACGGTTGGTCACCTCCGTTTGGCCGTCGGTTTGTGGATGGTATGCCGAAGAGAACAAGAGCTTGATTCCGAGCTTGGCGCACAAGGTCTTCCAAAAGTAACTCAAGAACTTGACGTCGCGGTCCGAGACAATCGTCTTTGGCACTCCATGAAGGCGCAAAATTTCCCTACAAAACAAATTTGCAATATGTGAAGCATCGTCTATCTTGTTGCAAGGAATGAAATGAGCCATTTTGGAGAAACGGTCCACAACAACAAAAACGGAATCCTTGCCATTTCGAGTTCTAGGCAAACCAAGAACAAAGTCCATGCTAATATCTTCCCATGGTTGATATGGAATTGGAAGTGGCATATAGAGGCCATGAGATTGGACTTTGGACTTAGCTTTGTGACATGTAGAACACCGGTTGGTGAAGCGATTGACATCATGATGCATCTTGGGCCAAAAGTAATTCTTGGAGAGCGTAGCAAATGTCTTGTCACGTCCAAAGTGTCCCATGAGTCCGCCACCATGAGATTCCTGCAAAAGTAACAAACGCAAAGAGGACTCGGGGATGCAAAGTTTGTTAGCTCTCATAAGGTATCCATCTTTGATATAGTATCGATTCCAAGAAGTATGAATCAAACACTTGGCATAGGGTGTAGCAAATGTAGGATCATGTTCATACAATTCTTTGATATGCTCAAAACCAATGACATTCAACTCAAGAGTAGTGACAAGCATGCATATACGGGAAAGCGCATCCGCCACAACATTTTCTTTACCCTTAATGTACTTGATGACACAAGGAAAAGATTCAATAAATTCACTCCATTTAGCATGACGCTTGTTCAACTTAGTTTGACCCTTAAGGTATTTAAGTGTTTCATGGTCAGTATGGATGATGAACTCATGTGGGCGAAGGTAATGTTCCCATTCATGCAAAACTCGCACTAAAGCATATAGCTCTGTCATAGATGGGGTAATTGAGTTGCGCTCCGGATAGTTTCTCACTAAAATATGCAATGGGGCGCTTCTCTTGCGTTAACACGCCTCCTATGCCATTACCACTAGCATCGTAATGAATTTCAAAAGGTTTGTCAAAGTTGGGTAATGCAAGCACAGGGGCATGAGTAAGCAAATTATTAAGCTCAGTGAAAGCAATATCTTGAGATGGTCCCCAAACAAAAGGTGCATTTTTCTTACTCAAAGCATGCAAAGGTGAAGCAATAGTGCTAAAATCCTTCACAAATCTACGGTAGAAACCAGCTAAACCAAGAAAACTACGCACTTGTTGCAAATTGGTTGGTTGGGGCCAAGTTTTAATAGCATTGATCTTAGTTTCATCAACACGAACACCCTTAGAAGAAACTACGAAACCCAAGAAAACAAGCTTGTCAACATCAAATAGGCATTTTTCCATATTAGCATAAAGTTGCTCTTTTCGAAGAGTTTGTAGCACGGTGCGAAGGTGTGTGACATGCTCTTTGAGAGATTTTCTAAACACAAGGATATCATCGAAGTAGACAACAACAAATTCACCAATGTAAGGGCGAAACACGTAATGCATAAGACGCATGAAAGTACCGGGTGCTTCCGATAAACCCATAGGCATGACTAACCACTCATATAGACCAAACTTTGTTTTGAAAGCGGTTTTCCATTCATCACCCTCTTGTATGCGGATTTGATAGTAACCACTTTTAAGATCAATTTTGGAAAAGATAGTGGCACCGCTAAGTTCATCAAGCATATCATCAAGGCGTGGAATGGGGTACCTATATCTAACGGTGATAGCATTGATAGGTCTAAAATCGGAGCACATGCGAAAGCTACCGTCACATTTTGGCACAAGAATGACCGGTACGGCACAAGGACTCAAACTTTCACGCACATGTCCATGGTCTATGAGATGCTTTACTTGCCTTTGTATTTCTTTGGTTTCTTCGGGGTTGACGCGGTATGGAGCTTTGTAGGGAAGCGGCGCTCCGGGGATGAGATCAATTCGGTGCTCAATGCCTCGTAGTGGAGGTAGACCCGGAGGTAGCTCATCGGGGAAAACATCTTGGAATTCCTGTAATAGAGAAGATAACACCAAAGGTAGATCGTGAGAGTTATTAGTTCTTGTGACCTCGTCCTTGCACAATAGGACATAGTGTAGGACACTTGATGGGTTCTCACACACTTCTCTCATCTCACGTTTGGTGGCAAAGAGAACTAAGTTTTTCTTGTCGCTCATCGTGGAGGCACTCAATTTGGGCTTGTGGCGCTCACTCTCTTTTTGGTGGTTCGCTCTCTCACTATTTTCTCCATGATGGGTGGCTTGCTTGTCGGCGAGCACTTGGCTTGGAGACATAGGTCGTAGCATGAAATCTTTCCCTTTCATCTTGAAGCTATAGTGATTTGTACGCCCATTGTGAATGACACCACGGTCAAATTGCCATGGCCGTCCAAGGAGGAGGTGGCAAACGGTCATCAGAAGGACACCACATTCCAATGTGTCTTCATAGGCGCCTATCTTGAAAGAGACTTGTACTCTATGCTCGACTTGTATGGTGCCAGTATCGCTTAGCCATTGAACCTTGTAGGGGTGAGGGTGCTTCATCTTGACCAATTGGAGCTTGGAGCAAAGTTCTTCACTTGCTAGGTTGTGGCAACTACCTCCATCTATGATGACCTTGACAGAACGTCCATTGATGCCGGCCTTTGTGTGGAAGATATGGCATCTTTGATCTTCGTCTTGTTGATGTTGAAGAGTCAAGACCTTGGAGACAACAAGAGCGGGACTTGAATCTTCATTGCAAAAGACTTGGTCATATTCATCTTCATTGTTCACTTGTCGGTGCATGGCCACTTGCTCAAGAGCTTCCATTTCTCCTTCACTCATGGAGTCATAGGTTCCGTCGTCGTTGAGGATCATGGTGCGCTTGTTTGTGCACTCGAAGGACCTGTGGCCTCGGCCTCCGCATGTGAAGCATTTGATAGAACTTGTCTTGATGGTCTCATTGGGTGGAGTAGATGATGATGGGGCTTTCTTGAAGTTGCTTGTAGTAGGAGGACGACTTGAGCTTGTCGAAGCTTTCTTGTAACTTGACTTGTCGCCGTTGCTTGTAGAAGGCTTGGTTGAGGTAGAAGGTGTTGGAGTCGTCGAAGCTTGATTGTTGGAGAGGCCATAGGACTTGGATGAGAACTTGGCATACTTGAAGTCGTCTTGTACTTGCCGTTCCGCTTTTGTAGCTTGATGCACTAGCTCGATGAGGTTCGAGTATGGTTGGAAATCAGCGATCTTCTTGATAGGATGATTGAGTCCATTCAAGAACCTTGCCATAGTTTGCTCATCATCTTCTTTGACATTGGCTCGTATCATGGCAATCTCCATTTCCTTGTAGTACTCTTCAACGCTCTTGGTACCTTGCTTGAGTTGTTGAAGTTTCTTGAAGAGGTCGCGGTTGTAGTAGTTTGGCACGAATCGTGCTCTCATGACATCCTTCATTTGTGTCCAAGTGGTGATGGGTGGTTCACCTCTTGCCGCTCGGCGCTCAATGACTTGTTCCCACCAAATGAGGACGTAGTCTTGGAATTCAAGGGATGCCATTGCGATCTTCTTCTCTTCTTCGTAGTTGTGCAAGCGGAAGATTTTGTCAACCTTCAATGCCCATGAGATGTACTCTTCGGGGTCATTGCTTCCATTGAACTTGGGCATGGTGAACTTTAGCTTGCCGTAACGTTGCTCTTCATTGTGCTGGGGTCGGGGATGAGGACGCCCATGTCGTTGAGGATTGACATTGTTAGCGTGCTCTTGGCGAAGTTGGATGTCTTCCTCATGTTGCTCTTGGCGAGGATTGGGTCCATTGTCTTCTTGCTCTCGATGGACTTGATGTTCTTGTCTCGCTTGAGGGGGAGCTTGTCTATCTTGACGAGGAGCTTGTCGATGCACACGTCTTTGGTAAATTCTTTCTTGAGCTTCATCGTGAAGTGCTTCTTGATGTAGTCAAGCTTGTCGGCCTCGATCGGCTACGGCACGACTTGATTCATGAAAGGCACGTTGCGCCTCAAGTGCTTGAGCTTCACGGAGTTGTTGTTGTTGGCGTTCCGCCTCAGCGTCTTGTGCATCTTGATGTTGTCGCGCTCGTTCCTCTTGTTCTTGTTGTCACTGGCGTTGCCGTTCTTGTGCTTGTGCGAAAGCGGCTTGGTTTTGGCGATGTCGATGCTCTTGAGAGTCGATGTCGTGTAGAGGATTGCGATTTGCTTGACGATCTTGACGCGCGGCACGACGAAGAGTGTTCGATGTCGGTGTACTTGAACCAGAGATGGTGTCGTCGGAGTGTCGACTTGAGCGGCTCCGTCTTGATGATGACGAAGTAGAAGAGCGGACCATCATGGTTCGGATATCTTCTTTGGGGGAACTCATAGATGTGTCGAAGTAGTCCCTTGTACGTTGCTCGGATTGTCGTAAGTCGGTGGCGAGGTTGTCGATGCGGTCGCCCAAAGCAAGTTGTTCTTGATGCAAATCCCGTTGTGCACCAAATAGTTGATTCTTGGTGACGAAGGAAGACATGTCGTCGTCTTGTTCCAAGAAGAGTGGATTGGTAGAAGTACTGGGCCTATCCATCATTCCAAACAAAGATATGTGACTGGGAGAAAGGGAAGAACCAATATCCAATGTACCTTGACCGATGTTGACAATGGATCAAAGATGATTCCAATGTGTAGCAAGGAAATAGTACAATTGGTACCAATTCTTGTCGGTTCTCACACTTACACAAGTAAAAGCTTATGGTGGAGCTCGGTTAGGAAATGGTGGCACAAAATTTGATGCAATTGTAAGTGAGACTCAATAATGTTGGAAAAGATTCACAAATTTGCAAATGCAACAAGTAGACCAATAGCAAGATATGGTACACGGAAACACACGCGCAAATAGATAAGATGGGGTTATGCAACCAAGGATGAGCCAAAATGTGGAATTCACCAAGATGCTCGTGTTGCACAACACTAGAGAGACGCTAGCACGATTGCACAATAGGCGGATACGAACTTGTGCACAACCTACTAAGCAAAAATGCAACGACTTCTATCCCAAGTATGCTATATCTATGATGTTCCTATGCTTTGATCCAAGATGATCGAGTATGACAATCTTAATGTTTTATGATGCTATGGTTCTCGCTTATAAGCTCTTTGCTTATCTTTCCTCTTTTGCTTAAAAGCTTGTTTGGCTCTTTGATGTTGGAGCTCTTTTCTCATGCACTGCTTCACGAACCAAGATAGCAATTGTGTATGCGACAACAACTTTGTGACACAAGTGATGATGCCGAGATATGCAACACGATGATAGTATGTATGCTATGGGAAATATGAACACTAATGTGCACAAGTCACGTTGCCGGCAATACTCAAGGGCTAGTCTCGATGGGTAAGTGACGCAAAAGTAAGGCCATGGGGTTATCAATGCAATTGCAAAAGAGTATGATGATATCACGATACCAAGTTGATGTCTAAGGTTAAGGTGATACCAAAGTGATGTTGATGTAGCCGTTCGTAGTAGTCCTTGGCGAAGATGAGCGGTGGTGATGTTGATGTTGAACCGTACCTAGATAGCCGAAACACAAAAGGACACGGAAACCACAACTCAAATTCTCAAAGCAAAATTTGGCAAAATTGTCGGGGTTGGTAGCGGGAAGGGCTATGGTGGTGCTATGCGGAAGTGGTGGATGTATGCGGGAATGTATGTGGCACCGGGACAAAAATTGGCGAAAGTTAGGCGGGAAACGGATGGTGGATGGGTAGTGTTGCTGCCAGGGGCCGGATGTCCGGGCTGTTCGGGCCGGATGTCCGGGGTGCCGGATGTCCGGGCTGTTCGGGCCGGATGTCCGGGCTCAGGATCCATGGACGAATTCAAAGAACACCGCATGGAGAGGTCAAATCCGGGGCAAAATTCGGGCGATTTTGTGGATGGAAATTGGGGAAAAGGTGGGGGAATGCTAGATCTACCTGCAACACACGAAATCCGCGGATCAAATCCAACAAAACTTCATCACACCAACAAATCACAGAAAAAAATTTGGGGCTATTTTTGTGGGGCAATTTTCGGATTAGGACGAAAAACAACAAAATCAAGCTAGAAAACAAAGAGCGGGGGCTCCTAAATCGTGATCAACGTGGCTCATGATACCAAGATGATGTAGGGTGGAACCCTAGATGATGAGGACATGACTACCTTGGATATGACCAAAAATATTGCATATATGCATATTTGTCAGGTGATTTCTAGTGCAAACTATTCAATAATCTATTTATGTTATCCAGAACAAAAATACTTCACACACTTTTGTGTTTTGTCTAATTGCAGGTGTATGGGACATTTGTACAATCCACATATGAAGATAAGGAAGAAAGAGATGTTTATTTGCTGTCCAAAAAGTTCTCTCACGTCACTTTTGGCCCAAGAGAAGATAGAGTCCAAGTCTCTCACGTTCTGGATTCAGATTCGGACTGCACAGACATACCTAACTCAAAACGCACACAAGTTTTTCATACGGACTCCGAATTGGGTGATTCTTTTTTTGTTGGAAACTAGATTTCGTGCACTTTCCAACCCAATTGGAATCACCTTCAAATTCGTCCGGAGCGTTGAGTTGTGGACGAAACAATCTGATGCTGCAGCAGAATCCGAGTTAAACTACAAGTCCAAAGGTGTTACATCACCTCCACTTAGGCCCATTGGCCTTGTACGACCTAGATTTAGTTTTAGGCTGCCTTGGGACGTCCTCCCACCTCCTTGGCCGCCATCCTTTGCTCCTATATAAGTAGATCCATCTAGTAGCTTTTCCTTGGGGTTTTGTTTAGATTAAAAGTTCGCCATAGCTGCAACTTCGCGTACTTCGTTTGTGTTCAACGACCAGACAAAGGCGTCACAGAACCCCACCTTGATCAATAAAGCTTTCATCTTATATTTGCAATATCCAGATTGCAATCTTAGTTTCTTGCTTGTTCTTCGTTTGCTCGCAGGAAACAGACCCTCGTGGTCAGGTTGATCGTGCTCCGGCGTGGTCAATAACCTCTCGGAGTTGGTTTAGCGATTGCTAAGGCGCGACGTCCTCGCACGTTCGTAGTCGGATCGTCAAAGTCGACTTCCACCAAAGCGAAATCCACCATCTCATCGAAAGACGGGACACCTTTGCCTCTATCAAGTGGTATCAGTTTTCAGGTTGCTCGGTGAGAATTTCCAGTTTTCCTAGATTAGATTTATTTTCTTACCTATTGTCCAAGAAAAAGCCACAAAAAAGAGTTAGATCTATTCATCCTTGGTCCAAGCCAGTCTGAGTCTTTGCAATTTTCTTTTCATTGCTTGCATAGTTGAATTATCGGTTGCATCGTCGTGTCGAGTTGCTCGTCTTAGTGTCTAGTTCGTTTAGAGTTTCGAGTTCTGTTCACATTAGTCACGCCACCGCTGCATCATTATCTCTTCCGCTGTCCACCACCCATCCATCAATTTCCACCACGTGCTACCCACCATTCATTGTCATAATAATAGTTGAGATCGTTCACATCTTCACTTGATCGAATCTGCATCTTATCTAGTTTATCTTGGAAAGAGGGAGAAAAAGAAGATAAAGAAAAAAATGAGAGAAAAAAGGAAAGAAAAAAAAGAAAAAGAGGGAGAAGAAAAAGAAAAAAAAGGCGTGAGAAAAAAAAAGTGAAGAAAAAAAAATTGGCTCTATCTAGAATCAATCTCGTACCTGAATTCGGATTGGAATCTGTTTTGCGCACTGTTCAGTAAAACAGGTGTATCTTCCTCATACGAAGTCAGTTTTGGCTCCTTGAGTACTTAAATTGAAGATAGCGACGAGCCGCATCTAAATAGTTACAGAAGCTTGTTCAATATTTGACACCTCAAAATCGGCTTCTAAATAGGTCTTTTTGCCCTCCGAAGTTCGTGAACACAACTTGTTCCAATTTTTCAGGCCAGTTTTAGAATTCTTTGACTCCTCATATCAACTCGGAATTGAGTGATTCTTTTTGCATTGGAAAGCTTGAGTTAGTAGCATTCTTTGAAAGAATTTATCAGAAAATTGTCTCAAACTTTTCAAGAGGAAAGTTGGAGAGAGAGTTGTTGTATATCCTGCTTGGCAGTTGTTTTTCATCATTATCTTCACTGCCGTTGTGATCTTCACTTATATCTTGCTGTCAAGAGCTACTTAGTATCCTTCATTGATGCTAGTTGTGCTACGCCGTGACCTCATTAGTGTTCTAGGCTCGCGTCTCTAGTCCGGTCTAGCCTAGGACCAGCACAGTACCGTCGTTGAGCGTTTATTCAACATTGCATCTTTGAATTGATTATTGCTAATCTTTTGCTACCATATATAGCCAACCCAGCTCCACATATTTCTACACCGTGTATACGTACGCTCCCCTGGCAATCGCTTTACTCAATATTCGGAGTTACTTGACACCGCTGGTTGCCGATCACCGCCTGCTGCATGGTAAGAACTTGTAAGACATTGATATTTGCTTTACTGTGAGCATTTTACCACCACATCCTAGTAGTTATAGAAACATTATTTTTGGTTTTGTTTCTTGTTCTACTGATCATGACAGGATCCAGAGTCAATTCATGGGCTTTGTCGATCGCGGGAGACGTGCCACCACCTTTGCAAATACCACAACCGTCACGAGGGGTGCACAAACATCCAAATGCACATGATCAGGTTAATGTATCTATACCACCATTTAATGGCCGTTTTAAACCTGCTTTATATATTGAATGGGAGTTCGACATAAAAAATATATTTGCTTCCCATAATTTCAATGAACATAAAAAGGTTAAGGTTGCGGTTGGTTCTTTCACTGGTTATGCTTTGGTTTGGTGGAGTGAATATTGTCGGTTACACCCTGATTATATACCTACTACTTGGGATGATTTGAAACTTGCCATGCGACATACTTTCGTCCCTGCTTATTATACTCGTGACATGATTAAGAAGTTGCAACACTTAAAACAAGGTAGTGAAACTGTAACAAAATATTATGATGATTTACAAACTACCTTGTTGCATTCCACTTTAGAAGAAAGTGAAGATGATTTTATGGATAGATTTTGGGGAGGATTAAACCGTGATATTCAAGAGATACTAATTCATGAAGAGTGTTATCCTATGGACCATTTGTTTCATCTTGCTTGCAAAGATGAACAGGAAATAAAACGACGTGTTGGCCACGAGGAGAACAAGCGCACGGTGCACATTCCAATAGTTGATATGATTGTTCCTTCAACTACTAGGCATACTATGACAACCACATCCGTTGTTATCAGGACTACATCGCCTCCACCATGTGACACATCGGCCCCGAGAGTGGCTACATCATCTGAGTTGATCATAAGAGGTAATGACAAAGGTACTGATCTTCCATCTCTACATGAGAATGATGAATGCCTTGTCAATTTGAATGCACCATCTGATGAGCTACCCACTACTTTGATCACACCACCTATTTTAGAGGACTACGTTGATAATTTGACTTTGCCATGTGATCAAACAACTAAAATACCAACAATTTTGAGTGCACCCATTGAATTAACTAGTGATGCAAAAGAACCAATGTTTAATCATTTTGATATGACCTCTAATCTTGGTGATGATTCTGTGTTGAATGACTTATTGCATGTTTGCTTATTTAAGCATGTTGTAGCATGTAAATTTGATGCAAGTAAGGTTTATTCACCAATGTTGGGATGGTTTAATGATGAACATTGTCAATCTTTTGAAATGAGTAAGAGCTTCACTTATATGTGCAAACTGAGTTGCAATATTTTCATGCCTTCTACTTCTTGTGCTAATTTTTTGGCTTTAGATTTTATGAACTATGCAAGTTACTCATCTATTCATGTGTCATATATGCAAAAATCAAGGGAAGTAAAAATGGATGACATATACATATACAACATGTACACCTTGTCTCTTTTGTTAGCCACATTTCAAATTAAGCAACGCCGAGGACGGCTTTATTTTCAAGAAGGGGAGGATGATGAGGACATGACTACCTTGGATATGACCAAAAATATTGCATATATGCATATTTGTCAGGTGATTTCTAGTGCAAACTATTCAATAATCTATTTATGTTATCCAGAACAAAAATACTTCACACACTTTTGTGTTTTGTCTAATTGCAGGTGTATGGGACATTTGTACAATCCACATATGAAGATAAGGAAGAAAGAGATGTTTATTTGCTGTCCAAAAAGTTCTTTCGCGTCACTTTTGGCCCAAGAGAAGATAGAGTCCAAGTCTCTCACGTTCTGGATTCAGATTCGGACTGCACAGACATACCTAACTCAAAACGCACACAAGTTTTTCATACGGACTCCGAATTGGGTGATTCTTTTTTTGTTGGAAACTAGATTTCGTGCACTTTCCAACCCAATTGGAATCACCTTCAAATTCGTCCGGAGCGTTGAGTTGTGGACGAAACAATCTGATGCTGCAGCAGAATCCGAGTCAAACTACAAGTCCAAAGGTGTTACATCACCTCCACTTGGGCCCATTGGCCTTGTACGACCTAGATTTAGTTTTAGGCTGCCTTGGGACGTCCTCCCACCTCCTTGGCCGCCACCCTTTGCTCCTATATAAGTAGATCCATCTAGTAGCTTTTCCTTGGGGTTTTGTTTAGATTAAAAGTTCGCCATAGCTGCAACTTCGCGTACTTCGTTTGTGTTCAACGACCAGACAAAGGCGTCACAGAACCCCACCTTGATCAATAAAGCTTTCATCTTATATTCGCAATATCCAGATTGCAATCTTAGTTTCTTGCTTGTTCTTCGTTTGCTCGCAGGAAACAGACCCTCGTGGTCAGGTTGATCGTGCTCCGGCGTGGTCAATAACCTCTCGGAGTTGGTTTAGCGATTGCTAAGGCGCGACGTCCTCGCACGTTCGTAGTCGGATCGTCAAAGTCGACTTCCACCAAAGCGAAATCCACCATCTCATCGAAAGACGGGACACCTTTGCCTCTATCACTAGATGGCCGATCTTTCACGAAAGGAGCGGATCCCAACGATGAACACGAAGAACACTAGGGGGAGAACTAGGGGAAACACAAGAGAAACACTCAACCAACAAGAAATAGATCACACATGCGCTAGATCGATGAACACAAAGGAAGATACACGATGATCCAAGGTCAACAAAGGACGATACAAAGTAACCGGTTCTTCTCCTAGAAGGAGGTCTTGATGGGGCCACCCAAGAGGGGGTCTTGAATCCAAGAGGATCTTCTCCGCAGAGGGGCCGCGGTCACTCTCGAAGAGACGATCTGGTATGGATGAGCGAAGCTCTATCTCACAAATGAGCTAAACCAACGCTGACCCTAACTAGGAGGAGGGGTAGGAGTATATATAGTGCTAGTACAAGTTGGGGGTGAGTTGGAGGGGTACATGGGCCCTTGGCCCGTTCACTATGCACAGACAGGCGCCGGATGTCCGGGCTGGGGGCCGGATGCCCGGGGCTTCGTGAGGTGCCGGATGTCCAGGGCTCGGGCTGGATGTCCGGGCTGAAGTGCGAAACTTCTGTAGTCTCTGGTTAGGCGAGGCCGGATTTCCGGGCTGGGGGACCGGATGTCCGGGGTTTCGTGGGAGGCCGGATATCCGGGCTTGGGGGCCGGATGTCCGGGCCCTGTAGCTTTTCTGTGGCTGGTCTGCTGCTGTGTTGGCATGTCTCCAGCGGCCGGATGTCCGGGGCTGGGGGTCGGATGTCCATGCCCTGGAGCAGTCTTCGTCTCCTTCCGGTGGTTCTCTTCACCCATGGACTTGGCGGCTTGTCCGTCTTCACGTGCATCTTCGGGAGGCTCCTCTTGACACTTGATCAGGCATAGCATATCGGACTTAGGTAGTAGCCATGTCTCGAGTGGATCATATGTGATATCACTAAGGAAGGAAGTCACCTCGTTCTCGAGAGGTCTAGCTCTAGCTCGTGTCATGGGTCCTCTTGGCTCTTGATGCGACGATGGTAGGTCCATTGGGATGATCATGGGATGCTCCGCATCACCGAAGGGGTACATGGGCTTCGACCTAGATGCACTACACGCATGCAGGGGGTGGCGGATGTCCGGGCCTTTGAGGGGGGGGACATGTCCGGGCTGGAGTGGTTAGGCTTCAGGTGCGTTCTATGAAGGAGTGGCCGAATTTCCGGGCTTGGGCCGGATGTCCGATGCCTGTAGATGCTCCTCGGCTAGGCTGCTGCTGTGGCCGCTGGCTTCAGGGGATGGATGTCCAGGCCAGGGGCCGGATGTCCGGGTCCTGGGAACTTCCTCTGGTTCCTTTCGTCGGTCCTCTTCATCAATGCACTTGGGCACTTGTCCATCTTCATGAGCATCTTCGAGAGGGTCTTCTTCGTACCTAATCACGCATAGCATTCTGACTTTAGGTAGTAGCCATGTCTTGATTGCTTGTAATCTGCATTGGTAATTCCCTGAAGAGGAGGGGATGATGCAGCACAACAGAGGTAACTATTTCCCTCAGTTATGGAACCAAGGTTATCAATCCAGTAGGAGAACCAAACAACACTATGTAAACAACATCTGCACACAAACAACAAAAACTTGCAACCCAACGCGTAAAGGGGTTGTCAATCCCTCAACGGTATTGAGATAGATTAAATTATATGAGATTTGATAAATAGATTTAATTGAAACACAAAATAAAATAAATAAAAGAAAATTGCAGCAAGGTATTTTTAGTTTTAATATATGATAGGAAATAGACCCAGGGGCCATAGTTTTCACTAGAGGCTTCTCTCAAAATAGCATACAGTGGGTAAACAAATTACTGTTGGGCAATTGATAGAAAAGCAAATAATTATGAAGATATCCAAGGCAATGATCATGTATATAGGCATCACGTCCAAGATTAGTAGACCAAAACGATTCTGCATCTATTACTATTACTCCACACATCGACCGCTATCCAGCATGCATCTAGTATATTAAGTTCATGGGAAAACAGAGTAATGCATTAGGCAGGATAACATGATGTAGACAAGATAAACTCACGTATGAATAAACCCCATCTTGTTACCCTTAATAGCAACGATACATGCGTGTCATGTCTCTTTCTATCACTGAGATTGAGCACCGCAAGATCGAACCCATCACAAATCACATCTTCCCATGGCAAGATAAATCAATCTAGTTCGCCAAACCAAACCAATAAATCAGAGAAGAAATAAGAAGCTATAACAATCATGTATAAAAGAGTTCAAGGAAGACTCAAATAATATCCATGGATAGATCTGACCGTAAACTCACAATTCATCGGATTCCAACAAACACACCGCAAAAAGAGTTAGATCAAATAGATCTCCAAGAACATCGAGGAGAACATTGTATTGAAGAACAAAAGGAGAGAAGAAGCCATCTAGCTACTAACTAAGGACCCGTAGGTCTGTGACACCCCCGATTCAATCGTACACTAATCATACACGCAAATGTGTACGATCAAGATCAGGGACTCACGGGAAGATATCACCACACAGCTCTAGACAAAAATCAAAATAATACAAGCTTTATATAACAAGCCAGGGGCCTCGAGGGCTCAAATACATAAGCTCGAATACACAATAGTCAGCGGAAGCAACAATATCTGAGTACATACATAGGTTAAACAAGTCTGCCTTAAGAAGGCTAACACAAAAGCAACAACGATCGAAAAGGCAAGGCCTCCTGCCTGGGAGCCTCCTAACTACTCCAGGTCATCAGCGGCCGTCACGTAGTAGTAGGCACCCTGGGGGTAGTAGTAGTCATCAATGGTGTTGTCTGACTCTTGGGATCCATTATCTGGTCGCAACAATCGGGTATGGGGAAAAATGAGGTAGCAAAGCAACCGTGAGTACTCATCCAAAGTACTCGCAAGACTTACATCAGATCTAAACTAAGTATGCATCTGTATCAAAGGAATGGGCTGTATCTATGGACTAAACTGCAGAATGCCAGAATAGAAGGGGAAAGCCTAGCCTATCGAAGACTAGCATCTTCAAGCATCTTTAAGCATCTTGCAGCATTTAGAAGAGTACAATTCAACATAATGTAAAGTAGTAGTAGTGTTATCAACCTCGCCCAGAGATCCTTCCTCGACCCCCCACGAGAAAGCAATCCCAGAGCCATACTATCTATTTCTCATCACAAGTATCCAGTTCTAGTTGTTTCGATCGGGATACAACTCCGAGCGTCCGTTACCGTAGGACAGGCTATCGATAGATGTTTTCTTCCCTGCAGGGGTGCACCAACTTACCCACCACGCTCAATTAACTCCGACCGGACACACTTTCCTGGGTCATGCCCGGCCTCGGCCAAACGATATGCCAGCGTCGTCGTGTTCATGGGGAGGCAACGGAATGCGCCGTCTTCATGGGGTAGGCAACGGAATGCGTCATGTTCATCGGGAGGGCTTGGACGGAACAGGCAATGGAAATGAGGCCTGGCGTACTACAGAACAGAGGAAACGACCTTGTGTTCGACCGGCCACGTTCGAAACGGGATCCTGTTGATCGGGAGGGGTCTAGCATACCGCAAAACGGCGGAAACGGACCTCCTACGGTGGAAACGGGGGCCCTGTTCATCGGGAGGGGTGTGGCGTACCGCAAAACGAAGGAAACACTTGTGTTGGAGCACTATGGTCGAAACGGGGGTCCTGTTCATCGGGAGGGGTGTGGCGTACTGCAAAAAGGGACTCCACGAGATACTGTTCATCTCCACCATCGACCCCCTCTAGCCTCCACGAGCTACTGTTCATCCACCGTCGACCTCCTCCAGCCTCCACTTGCGACTGTTCATCCACGGGCTCCTGTTCATCCAGCCTCCACCGTGCGCTACTCCACCGGCTACTGTTCAACCAGCCCTCTCCACGGGCTCCTGTTCAACCACCCCTCCACGGGCTACTATTCATCCTGCCCTCCATCGTCTACTGTTCATCCTGCCGTCCACGGGGTGATCCTATTCATCCAGCCCTCCACGGGGTCCTGTTCATCCAGCCCCAACCGGCTCGATCGATCAGGGTCCTGTTC
>NC_041390.1:294727437-294749229 GCF_002162155.2 Triticum dicoccoides
ATTGACCGGTTTTAGTTAGCAGCAGTAGCGAAGGAATCGCTCGATCGGGTTCAGCTAATAGCCATCGATCGATCGCTCGGGTTCAGTAACGCGTAGCCTGCAGTGCAATCGCTCGGGTTCAGTTAGAGCCCAATGCCTCACTCGGATTCAGTTAGAGCCAACGCCTTGCACACACGCGCGTACGTGTACGAGAGAAGCGCGCATCGCTCGGCCCCCGACCTCCCACCGTAACCAGGAACTCCCCGAAATTTTCCTCCCCCTTGCTTCTACCACGGTTTTTTCCGTCATGGACGGCCCAAAGAATGTCATGCAGCCGCGTCTCCGGCCCGCCCAGGACGAAAAGCCCATTTTCTTTCATGATTTTTTGTCATAGAAGTAGGAGCCCACCACATCTATGATGATATCGGGTTTTGTCACAATTATCGTCATAGAAGTGTCATATGTATGACATAATTTTTTTTCGTTCGGCCCAAAATGTCACGGATGTGTCTTCTTTTTGTAGTGAAAGTAACATGATGAGGTTCACATGATAATCCAAATACTAGATACTCAAGACGTCCATAACCAGGGACACATCTAACCATGATTAGTTTATACACTCTGCAGAGGCTTGCACACTTTTCCCCACAAGACTCGATCTCCTCCGTTGGGATTCTTGCACTACATGGTGTTTGAGAAACGGATGACCGAGACATAGTCTTTCAGAAGTGCTAGCACCTTACGATCGGGTAGACAGTACCAACCAAAATCCCCTACATCTGCTAGTCTACCACTGTAAGAGTTCGCATGACTTAGTCAACTATGCTAGAGCCCATAGTAGCTTGTGACTGCACACGGAAGTTTCTAGTATGAATAATCTCATGATCCCGTTGAGCCTGGGTGGCGGTCCATAAAGAAAACAGGCAATCGCTGGAATACCCAGGTGCCTAAACAGGCAACCGCTGGAATACCCAGGTGCCTCAATCCACCCAGATGTGTGTTAAAGTTGCCACCTTAAGTAAACCATTAATTAACAATCTCACATCTATCATGAATACTCTCAAACCCAATCCATGTCTATGAGCATAGCATAGCAATATAAGCAACGTAATAGTAACTACCAAGGTTTGAATGCAGGGCAATAGGTTCCTACCTCATCAACTACTTCCCAATACCCACATGTTATCAATCCTACTCATGCAATGTTTGAGGTTGAAACTAATGCATAAAAACTCGGTATGAAAGGAATATGATCAAAGTATGAACTTTCCCGCAATGTTGATGAAGATGCTTCGCACTCAAAATTCTTGATAGTTCTACTCGTCACACTCAGATCAATCTATCGTAAGCAATCAATAGTAACCACACATAAGCAATCACTCAAAAGAGTCGGAAAGGACGAAGAACAAATCGGAAACTTCAAAACCAAGAAAATAACTCTTGCAATGTAAAACAATTTCTAACAATACCCAAATTATGTGAATTTGGCCTTATCAGAAAGTTTAGGTCAAGAGCTTCGATTTGCAAAAAGAATCAACTAAAACGGAGTTACGAAACTCAAGTTATGATCAAACAAAGTTCAAATTCAAATCTGGTCTATTTCAAATTTTAAACTTTTCAAAAACATGTTTAAGTTGGATTACTGGATAGATGGGATCATAATGAAGAAGTGGGCGTTGGTTTCGTTGGATTTGGACAAATGAGTAAAAAGTAGTGATAGATTGAAGATCAGAGACTAAACTGTGAAGAAACTAGTTACAAACGGGTCCCTAGCTGAAATAAAAAAGAAAAAGAAAAATCCTATCGAACGAATGTTCGTTACCGAACGCTAAAGAACGAAAAACGTTCGCTACAGAGCTAAACAGGTGAACGCTTGCTATTTAACAAAACCTAAAAAAATAAACCGCTCTAAAAGAAAAACCGAGCTATATAGAAAAACCAGAGGTTTTTTCTCGGTTTATACCGGGTCGAGTGAGATGAATCGGCGGCGGCGGCGCTTTTCTCCGGCGAGGCGGGGTAGCGGCGACGGCGAACTCTGGCGTGGCACGGCTTCGCGATGAGGGGCGAGGGCGGCAAGGTGGCGGCGGTGGCGCGCGAGGTGGAGGCGCGGGCGGAGTGTAGCGGTGGTGGTAGCGGCGCGGGACGGCGAGAACCGGCGATGCGGGAAGTGCGGCGGCGACGGTTGCTGCGAGGAGCGGCGCGGGGCGAGGGCGCGTCGCTATTTATGGAGGGAGGGGACAAGATGGCGTGCGGGAGGGGCAAGGGCGACGTAGAGTTCGGAGGCAGCACGGACGTCGAGGCGGCGGCGGACTCCCGTGTGGAGTCCCGCTCGGGGACGGAGGCGATGGCGCGCTGGGCCATGGCCTGGCTTCGGCTCGGCCGGCCCAGTCGGAGGGAAGTTTTTTTAAGACAGACAAAGAACATAATATAACTAAATAAAATAAAAACAAACTATAGGCATATAATATATCAAAATTTTCAGAAAAAGATTTTCTACAATGTGAAGATTTTCCTAGCATTAAATAAAATCCACACAAATACAAATAATTCAAACAGTGCTACTGCCCTATTAAAATCCAATAAAAATCGTTTTTAAAATACCAAAATGATTTCAAACTTATTTATCTCCAATTTTTTGATGTAGGGAATCATGTTACCCTATTTTTCATATATTTTATTTTTTTTGGAGAAAAATAATTTGAAAAAAACTAAAATAACTCCAAATTGAAAATAATTTCAAAAAGACTTTGAATTTAATTCTTTGAAACTTCCAACTCATATTTCATATAATTTGAAGAAGTCATTTTATCTTCTGTCGTGAAAATCATTAAGTTGCATAAAGTTTCAGAATTTGAAAATAGTTCCAAATGAAATTCAAATCTTTTCAACACCCCTTGTCATTTAAATAAATGGAAGAAGTCATGTCATCTTCTCTCCAGGGTTTTGTGGTGAAAAGAATTTGAATTCACGGAGATCAAAATGTGAAATGAAAGTTTGGGAAAGTCCTTTTATTCCCTCTCATTTAACTTTCAAAAAAGTTTCGGATTCACTCATTTTCAGTCAATCAATCAAACAGTCAATCAAATCTATCTATTTATTATAACATTCCAAAATTTAGAATTTTGGGATGTTACAAACCTACCACCCTTAAAATAAATCTCGTCCTCGAGATTCGGTGAAGCTAGCAAGAAAAAGGTTAGGGTTTGAGGGTCTTCTCAAAATCCATCGATCATCACCGGGGTCTGGGGTGTACCACCCTTAGAAACATGGTTACGGTTCCATCAAAACTCATATACTTCATCTATATTGTTAATAGTGTCGGTCTTCTCAGATCTTCATGATAATTCCTTCTCTGGGCTCTTTCGGTAGTGGCATAACTTCTACCACAATTCTTCTGTCCTTTCATCTTGGTAAGGTTATTCCGAGATTGGGTCTTCATAGCTGACGAGTCTGGAGCCAATACTAAAAACTATCGATATCTCATGGTGGTCAACAATTTATGGTTTCTCCTGTAGGAAATGGGTCTGGGTTGATCCTCACCGTATAACCTACGGTTGGCAAAAACTGCCTTGTACAAGGAAAAAATACCTATACCATTCTAAGGCTAAAATAAGGTTTTGATCATCGTCTCTCTACTATAGGTAAGTCACTCAGATTTACCATCCCATATAGCAAGGCGAACAATGAAAGTAAGTCGGTATGGTGATCAATCCATCCCGCACCCAAATCATTACCATGTATATGGTTTAGCAAATCTCGCATTCTAACACTCGGTCATCCTCACAAGCATTGTAGAATTTCTCTTGTGAACGAACTAAGTTCGGATAGATCCATTGATTCTGCAAGCCAAACAAACAACTATCGTTCCTTCACAACTCTCAGGTTTTGCATAAACTCCTATAAAATCATCGGTTGATAAAGTCGTAACTTCTTCCAGGGTTTTTCCTTCAGCAAGAATGTGCTTGCTTCTTGGCAGGTCCTGGGGCCTATGGGTTATGGCCCATCTCATCGCTTGTAGTCCTTGAACTTATCATCAGGAAACTGATCATTATTCCAACTTCCAACTTCCTAGTATTCTTAAATCCATCCAATTGTACTGTCTTCCTTCCTTCTATTGGCACCAAACTAGGACATAATTACTCAGACTCATCATGGAATTTCCATCGATCCATATTTCCAACATCATACCTCCTTTATATCCAATAGTAATTCATCTCTTCATCCTCGTGGGATATCCCACATACCGAGATAAAACTTATACTTATGAAGTCCATATTCTACTTCGTGGAACATCATTATTCTTTCCAGGGTCGAACGTCCTTACAGGGGAATATTGGCCATCTCTGCATGGCACTTCTTCAACTAGGAAACGTGAAACACATCATGAACTCCTGACAGTCTTTCGGGTGACTCCAACTTGTTGATCACTTCTCCCATATGCTCCAAAACTCGGTATCGTCCTACAAATCTCGGGCCTAACTTTCCCTTAACTCCAAATCGTTTAACTCCTCGCAGAGGGGACGAAGACATGATCTATCTCCAATTTCATAGACTACTTCCTTGCATTTTTTTGAGTCTGCATAACTCTTCTGCCTAGACTGAGCTACCTTCAGTCTATCTCGAATCAACTTAACATTCTCTTTTGGCTCCTTGATCACATTTGGTCCAAACAACTGACGGTCTCCAACTTCATCCCACATACTCTTGGGGTATCACACATATCGAGACAAAACTCGTATTCATTTTGTCCGAAATCCACTCAGTGGGGTATCCTTATCTTTTCCAGGGGTCAAGGGTTCTTACATGGTACTACCACCCTTAAAATGCACAAATCTTCCATAGACCATATTTATCATATCCTAAAAAATGGTCAAAATCCTTCTTCATAGAGTAACAACTCATAAAATCCATATCAGTACCAACGATGCTAACTTTATTCACTCTCAATTGATTACAATCTCTCGCTTTTCCATTACATGTCTCAACTCAACACCTCAATATAAAAGAAAAATGTTCTCACTACTACTACTATACTTCTCACAGACACCACTAATTATCACAAGTCTCCTTCTCCTTGGGGCATTCTCTGGCAAAATGCCCTACTCCATTACAACGAAAACATATTACCTCTAACAAGTCTCGAGGTTTCCTTTGTGGGCAATTGCTGAGGTAGTGCCCTGACTCCTTGCACCTATAACAGGTGATATGACTCAGATCCTTCCTGGAATCCACTTTGCTTCTCTTTCTGGACTTTTCCATTCCAATTAGGGCTTCTATTTCCTATGGGTCATACTCTACTTCCTCTGTCAGGAATACTACTAGATCCCCATTCAAACAATTCTGGGAGATGTGTCCTTCTTCTCCACATGAATAGCATGATTTGGTGCAGGGTTTAATTGGTTCTTCTTTGGGTGTGTCCTCCACCTCTTCCTTCATCAAAGTTGCTTCTAAAATTTCCATGAGGGCTCCTTTCTTTACTTCTTTCTTCTGCTGGATGGTTCGTTGTACCATGTGGTAAATGTGACATTGAGCAGGATAGTGGGTAGTTCCTTCACACAAGAAACAAGTATTCTGCCTAGTTGGGCATTCTTCAACTGGGTGACTTCCTTCACAATTAGGGCATTCCTCCTTGTGTTCTTTATGGGTGTGTCCTATTTCTCCACAAATCTTGCATGCACAAGGTTTCCTCATATCCTTTTCATAAGGCATCAACTTCTGGGACACAAGCCGAGACTTTGGCAGAGTCAACTTAAATTCTTTCCAAGTGGTTACTCCTTGCCATCCATTGATGGTTTGGTACATCCTCCACCAAGTATAAGCACCTCTTTCAAAGCACTGAAGAGCATGCTGGGTCATATCATTTTCAACTATAGGGTCATTCTTCATGTGATTCTCCATGTTCTGAATCCATCGGTCCGTCTCCAATTGACTCATCGGTCTAGAAAATACAAGATCATCTTCATTCATCCTCTATTGGGTCCATGAGTTTGGGGTAAGAGAGAGATAGAGAGGGATACACACAATACAACCAATAGCTTTGAAAAGACAGATTTTATTGTGGCTGTCGAAAAACATCAAACAAATGACAGCTCACAATCATCGCATCTAACGTAAGCATATAACAGGGATTGGGTCTTCTAAAGGTCAATAAATCTTCAACGTTGCCAGACTCTTCAGGTCTTGTTCATGTTTCTGATGGCTTCTTCTGATCATGCTTGTCAAGTTCCTCTGCCAGATTTCTGTTGACGCGAAGTCTCTAGTGACATCCTTTAATATTTCTGGAGTTGCATTCCAAACTTCTGGGTTTCAACACCCTTGGCATGAGCCATGGTCCTACTGTCCTTTAGTTCCTGGCAAATCTCCGGTATCTCGAGGTTT
Organism: Triticum dicoccoides; assembly: GCF_002162155.2. Taxonomy (NCBI): domain Eukaryota; kingdom Viridiplantae; phylum Streptophyta; class Magnoliopsida; order Poales; family Poaceae; genus Triticum; species Triticum dicoccoides. The sequence continues at coordinate 294,733,795 of NC_041390.1, forward strand.
TAGCTCCTCCAGCTTGTCTACTTTCAGCTTTTGGTTCCTGAGTTCTTCACGAAATGCTTCCTTGTCTAATACGGCTTCATGGAGCTCCACCTTAAACTTCTTGATGTACTACTCCAGATCCTGGTGATACACCGGCTAAGGTTAAAACTTCATCTTGCTGATAGGTGCTCCATCAGCCTTCTACCATCCAATTCTTCCATGCATATGCATGCTTAACTCAGCACGGTGACAATAGTATAAACAAGCGATAACACCATAGATAGCCGTGTTTCTGCTCTTGTCATTTCCATGAGCTATCATTCCATAGTTGATATCTCCTGCCTTAGGGTTTTCTTAACAAAACTTTGAGTTCTAATGCTCCATGTTCCGGTCTTTCTCCCATACACATTGATCTCGGGTATTGACAACTTCAATAGTCTGCCAAGTTCCATAAGGGTAGCCTTCCTAGGTCATAAAAATCTAGGAATTCTTCAGAGCCTTCAAATTCTCCTAGTCTTCGGAGTCTTCAGCTGTTGTAGTTTCCATTATTCAGATGCATGGTAAAATCTCCTTCATTTCATAGTGGTCGTGGTTGTCTGATATCTTGTACTTCTTGGAGTGGTCTCATCAGTCGAATCTTCGAGTGGTCAAAAGGGGAAAGGGATATGGTCTCACTAAAAGGGAATATTTGAATAAGCTCAGAAGAGAAGAGAGGTAAAAGATCATTTTGAAAATGAAGTTGTAGAGAAAATCTTTCCTATGGGCTTGTCAGTTTCTAGGGTCACGTCCTACAGTCAACATGTGCTCTAATACCATCTTGTAGCGACCCGACCCGAATGGATCAATTCTCTGTGCTTAAGTGTCATCCCTGGATCGGTATACTGACACACACAGTACTCGAGGATTTAAAACAGAGGTAAATCACATGTATAAAGTAACGTAAATACTATTACCTCAATCCAAATAGCGAAAGTAACAAGGTTGTGGATTCCCATCAACACCAATGGCAAAGTTGAGTGTAGAAATCGTAACCCTAACGTATCACTTACTCGTCGTAAGAAATCCTGCACATGAGACGTTGCAGCCACAAGGGCTCAACACATTGAATGTACTGGCAAATTCACACCATAGAGAAATGATGAACAATGGCTATCACTACATGCATATATGGCTGGTGGAAAAGCTCTATGGTTTTAAGGTTTTGCGAAAAGCCAATTTTTCCCTACTGCAAAGGAATAAATTTTATTTAACTATCATGGTGGTTGTTAAACATTGAGAGTGTAGACACCCTCTCAGTCCCAATTAAGCATCATCATTAAAACCCAACAAAATTAATTAAAGTATCATGATGAGATTCACATGATAATCCAAGTAGTAGATACTCAAGACGTCCATAACCGGGGACACGACTAACCATGATTAGTTTATACACTCTGCAGAGGTTTGCGCACTTTTCCCCACAAGACTCGATCTCCTCCGTTGGGATTCTTGCACTACATGGTGTTTGAGAAATGGATGACCGAGACATAGTCTTTCAGAAGCGCTAGCACCTTACGACCGGGTAGACAGTACCAACCTAAATCCCCTACATTTGCTAGTCTACCACTGTAAGAGTTCGCCCATAGTAGCTTGCGGCTGCACACGGAAGTTTCTAGTATGAATAATATCATGATCCCTTTGAGCCTGGGTGGTGGTTCATAAAGAAAACAGGCAATCGCTGGAATACTCAGGTGCCTAAACAGGCAACCGCTGGAATACCCAGGTGCCTCAATCCACCCAGATGTATGTTAAAGTTGCCACCTTAAGTAAACCATTAATTAACAATCTCACATCTATCATGAATACTCTCAAACCCAATCCATGTCTATGAGCATAGCATAGCAATATAAGCAACGTAATAGTAACTACCAAGGTTTGAATGCAGGGCAATAGGTTACTAAAACGGAGTTACGAAACTCAAGTTATGATCAAACAAAGTTCAAACTCAAATCTAGTCTATTTCAAATTTTAAACTTTTCAAAAACATGTTTGAGTTGGATTACTGGATAGATGGGATCATAACGAAGAAGTGGGCGTTGGTTTCGTTGGATTTGGAGAAACGAGTAAAAATTAGTGATAGATTGAAGATCAGGGACTAAACTGTGAAGAAACTAGTTACAAACGGGTCCCTGGCCGAAATTAAAAAGAAAAAGAAAAATCCTATCAAACGAACGTTCGTTACTGAATGCTAAAGAACGAAAACCATTCACTACAGAGCTAAACAGGTGAACGCTCGCTATTTAACAAAACCTAAAAAAATAAACCCCTCTAAAAGAAAAAATGAGCTATATAGAAAAACCAAAGGTTTTTTCTCGGTTTATACCGGGTCGGGTGAGATGAACCGGCGGCGGCGGCGGTTTTCTCCGGCGAGGCGGGGGAGCGGCGATGGCGAACTCTGGCGTGGCGCGGCTTCGCGACGAGGGGCGAGGGCGGCAAGGTGGCAGCGGTGGCGCGCGAGGTGGAGGCGCGGGCGGAGTGCAGCGGCGGTGGTAGCGGCGCGGGACGGCGGTAAGCGGCGATGCGGGAAGTGTGGCAGCGGCGGCGGATCTCGCCGGGGCAGCGGCGGTTGCTGCGAGGAGCGGCGCGGGGCGAGGTGGTGGCGCTATTTATGGAGGGAGGGGACGAGATGGCGTGCGGGAGGGGCAAGGGCGGCGTAGAGTCCGGAGGCGGCACGGACGTCGAGGCGGCGACGCGGCGGCGGACTCCCGTGCGGAGTCCCACTCGGGGTCGGAGGCGATGGCGCGCTGGGCCTTGGCCTGGCTTCGGCTGGGCCGGCCCAGTCGGAGGGAAGTTTTTTGAAGACAGACAAAGAACATACTATAACTAAATAAAATAAAAACAAACTATAGGCATATAATATATCAAAATTTTCAGAAAAAGATTTTCTACAACGTGAACATTTTCCTAGCATTAAATAAAATCCACACAAATACAAATAATTCAAACAGTGCTACTGCCCTATTAAAATCCAATAAAAATCATTTTAAAAATACCAAAATGATTTCAAACTTATTTATCTCCAATTTTCTGATGTAGGGAATCATGTTACCCTATTTTCCATATTTTATTTTTTGGAGAAAAATAATTTGAAAAAAAACTCAAATAACTCCAAATTGAAAATAATTTCAAAAGGACTTTGAATTTAATTCTTTGAAACTTCCAACTCATCTTTCATATAATTTGAAGAAGTCATTTTATCTTCTCTCGTGAAAATCATTGAGTTGCATAAAGTTTCAGAATTTGAAAATAGTTCCAAATGAAATTCAAATATTTTCAACACCCCTTGTCATTTAAATAAATGGAAGAAGTCATGTCATGTTCTCTCCAGGGTTTTGTGGTGAAAAGAATTTGAATTCACGGAGATACGAATGCGAAATGAAAGTTTGGGAAAGTCCTTTTATTCCCTCTCATTTAACTTTCAAAAAAGTTTCGGATTCACTCACTTTTAGTTAATCAAACAAACAGTCACTCAAATCTATCTATTTATTATAACATTCCAAAATTTAGAATTTTGGGATGTTACAAGAAAATTGTATGTGATTTTTTTATGAACTGGAAAAGAGCTCTTGTTTGTTAGAGAATTGAAGAAATAAATATTGGGGCCCGCTGTAATTCATATATCCACAAATTCAGACACCAAAACTAAAGAAAATAATAGAAAAGAAATTAGAGAATGTTAAATTTGACACGTCTCAGTTTTTAGCATCACTTCTAAACTTTTTTCACTCCTATCTAATCTTTAACGAATTCTCTAGTGGACCAATCATTATTGTAAAAAATAATCAACATGAATGATCTCCACCCGTCACTTTACTCAAACTATCCACACTCATATGAGCTTTACATTCAAGATTTCCCGTCCTATCTTTCTTCTAAACAAATTGAGAACTCTAAGCACATTTTTTTGGAAGCTATACTGAAATGCTAGCACATGTACTACTTTACATCAACTATCTTGATAGAGGCAAAGGTGTCCCGTCTTTCGATGAGATGGTGGATTTCGCTTTGGTGGAAGTCGACTTTGACGATCCGACTACGAATGTGCGAGGACGTCGCGCCTTAGCAATCGCTAAACCAACTCCGAGAGGTTATTGACCACGCCGGAGCACGATCAACCTGACCACGAGGGTCTGTTTCCTGCGAGCAAACGAAGAACAAGCAAGAAACTGAGATTGCAATCTGGATATTGCGAATATAAGATGAAAGCTTTATTGATCAAGGTGGGGTTCTGTGACGCCTTTGTCTAGTCGTTGAACACAAACGAAGTACGCGAAGTTGCAGCTATGGCGAACTTTTAATCTAAACAAAACCCAAAGTCTAAACGATGCCCTAAGGGCTGTATATATGGAGGAAGAGGGGGGGAATTTCGTGGCCCTTGGTGGAGGGGTCCGAAATCAACCCTATCTCTTGTTTCCCCACACATACGGACTCTAAAAATAGCCTATACTTATGTATTTCGAAATTACATGGGCCGGGCCCAATAATAAGGTGACGCAGCACCTAAAATAGCCTCGGGACGAAATTTATGAAGTGGCATCTTGTATATTTCGTCCAAGGCTTCATGCACCCATTATGGTGGCTTCAAAGTCCTGAAATCATCACTTGTAACTCCGTTCTTGTTTCCCTTGCGCATGCCATCATCTCCATGCTTGTTCTTGCTCCAATGTTCATCCTTCTCCAAGCTAGGCCCTTCATTTGTAAGCAAAACAAATGTATCCAATTTAGGCAGCATCATATTCTCATGAATATTAGAATCATTACCAAGAAACGAAAGTACCTGGTAATTTAGTTGGCGTGCACGAGCTCTAGTAATTGGTCCAGTATGTATAGCAGCAGGGGTTGTGGGTGTAACAATTGTATTGATGTCCTCATCATCCTCCCCTTCTTGAAATGAAGTCGTCCTCGACGGAAGTTCATCTTCCTCACCCAAATAAGGCTTCAAATCTGCAATGTTAAAAGTGGGACTAACCCCAAAATCTGCAGGCAGCTCAAGTTTATATGCATTATCATTTATTTTCTCTAACACCTTAAAGGGACCATCAGCACGTGGCATTAACTTTGATTTGCGCAAATCAGGAAATCTATCCTTACGCAAATGTAACCAAACAAGATCTCCAGGTGCAAACACAACATGTTTTCTACCCTTATCTCCAGCAAGTTTATATTTAGCATTCATGCGCTCAATGTTTCCCTTAGTTAACTCATGCATTTTTAAAATCAATTCAGCACGTTGTTTAGCATCAAAATTAACCTTCTCCGAAGATGGAAGAGGCAACAAATCAATAGGTGCACGAGGTAGGAAACCATACACAACTTCAAAAGGGCACATCTTAGTAGTAGAATGCAATGAACGATTATAAGCAAATTCAATATGAGGCAAGCATTCCTCCCACATTTTCTTATTATTCTTCAAAACAGCCCTAAGCACAGTAGACAACGTTCTATTGACTACTTCAGTTTGTCCATCAGTTTGGGGGTGACAAGTAGTACTAAAAAGCAGTTTAGTCCCCAACTTAGCCCATAAACATCTCCAAAAGTGGCTAAGAAATTTAGTATCACGATCTGAAACAATAGTATTTGGCACACCATGCAAGCGAATAATTTCACGAAAGAACAAATCAGCAACATTAACAGCATCATCGCTTTTATGACATGGTATAAAGTGTGCCATTTTCGAGAATCTATCCACGACAACAAATATGCTATCCCTCCCCTTCTTTGTTCGAGGTAAACCTAAAACAAAGTCCATAGATATATCCTCCCAAGGAACACTAGGTACAGGCAAAGGCATATATAAACCATGAGGATTGAGGCGTGACTTAGCTTTTTGACATGTAGTGCAGCGACCAATAAAACGCTCAACATCCCGTCTCATCTTTGGCCAAAAGAAATGTGTAGCAAGTACGTCCTCCGTCTTCTTTACGCCAAAGTGTCCCATTAATCCTCCTCCATGCGCCTCCTGCAACAACAAAAGACGAACGGAGCTAGCTGGAATGCATAGCTTGTTAGCACGAAACACAAATCCATCGTTAACAACAAACTTGTTCCACATTCTTCCTTCTTTACAATTATGCATTACATCTTTAAAATCAGCATCATGCACATATTGATCTTTGATGGTCTCCAAACCAAATATTTTGAAGTCAAGTTGTGAAAGCATAGTATAGCGACGAGACAAAGCATCAGCAATAACATTTTCTTTTCCCTTCTTGTGTTTAATGACATAAGGGAAAGTCTCAATGAATTCAACCCATTTAGCATGTCTACGATTCAGTTTAGCTTGACTTTTAATATGTTTCAATGATTCATGATCAGAATGTATAACAAATTCTTTGGGCCATAAATAATGTTGCCATGTTTCTAAAGTCCGAACAAGAGCATATAATTCTTTATCATAAGTAGATAATTTAGACTAGGCCCACTCAATTTTTCAGAAAAGTATGCAACAGGTTTGCCATCTTATAATAACACACCTCCTAATCCAATTCCACTAGCATCACATTCAAGCTCAAAAGTCTTATTAAAATCAGGAAGTTGGAGTAAAGGAGCATGTGTCAACTTATCTTTCAATACCGTGAAGGCTTCTTCCTGTGCGGTACCCCAAAGAAACGGCACATCTTTCTTTGTAAGCTCATTGAGAGGTGCAGCAATGGTGCTGAAATCTCTCACAAAACGCCTATAGAATCCAGCGAGGCCAAGAAAACTCCTCACTTGTGTGACCGTTTTGGGCTGCGGCCAACTCTCAATAGCTTCAATCTTGGCTTTATCAACTTCAATTCCCTGTGGAGTAACAACATAGCCAAGAAAAGATACTCGGTCGGTGCAAAAGGAGCACTTCCCAAGGTTACCAAACAAACGTGCATCATGTAGAGCAATAAAAACAGCACGTAAATGTTTCAAATGTTCCTCCAAAGATCTGCTATAAATCAATATGTCATCGAAGTAAACTACCACAAATCGTCCAATGAAAGCACGTAAAACTTCGTTCATTAATCTCATGAAAGTACTAGGTGCATTAGTTAACCCAAAAGGCATGACTAACCACTCATATAATCCAAACTTAGTTTTAAATGCTGTTTTCCATTCATCTCCCAATTTCATACGAATTTGATGGTAGCCACTACGCAAATCAACTTTGGAGAATATTGTAGAGCCACTCAATTCATCAAGCATATCATCTAGCCTAGGAATAGGATGACGATAACGAATAGTAATATTATTAATGCCTCTACAATCAACACACATACGTGATGTACCATCCTTTTTCGGCACTAGAATAATAGGAACAACACAAGGACTAAGGGATTCGCGTATATAACCTTTGTCGAGAAGCTCTTGTACTTGACGCATAATCTCCTTCGTCTCCTCTGGATTGGTACGGTATGGTGCACGGTTTGGCAGTGAAGAACCGGGAATTAAGTCAATCTGATGCTCAATCCCTCGAATAGGCGGTAATCCCAGTGGCACATCTTGTGGAAAAACGTCAGCGAACTCCTGCAAAATGTTAGTGACAGCAGGAGGCAAAGAGGAAGGCACGTCCTCGAATGAAAATAATGCCTCTTTGCACACAAAAGCATAGCAAACAGATTTGCTGAAATCTAGCTCATCAATATCAGATTTGGTGGCAAATAAACATGCACTTTTCAATTTAATTTCAGAAGCAACACTAGATGGTTTATTATTAGGCTTCATTTGTTGCTCAAATTCTTTTGCCACAATCTGATTTTCACTCTTATTCTTCTCCTGTTGTGCTTTATTAGCTCTATTAATATCATCTTTCAAAATGGAATCAGGAGTCATAGGAAGCAAAGTAATATTTTTATCCTTATGAACAAGAGTATAGTGATTGTTTCTACCATGGTGTACAGAATTTTTATCAAATTGCCATGGTCTACCAAGTAATAAGGAACATGCTTGCATAGGTACCACATCATAATCAACATAATCAGCATATGTAGAGATACTAAAATGCACACGAACAGTACGTGTTACCTTAACCTTGCCGCTGTTGTTGAACCATTGGATGTAGTAAGGATGTGGATGTGGTCTTGTGGTGAGAGAAAGCTTCTCCACCATCTCCATGCTAGCCAAGTTGTTGCAACTACCTCCGTCTATGATGACGCGCACAGAACGTTCCTTCACAACTCCCTTGGTATGGAACAAATTGTGCCTCTGATTTTGCTCAGCTTGTGTGACCTGCACACTCAAAACACGTTGAGCAACTAATCATTCATACCTGTCAGCGTCTTCAGGAGCCATGTATTGCGTCTCATGATCAGAATCATCTCCACCATGTTCTTCACGTGTAATAAGAGCCAAAGTCTCCTCATCATAGTCACTAGCGGACTCATATCCACCATCCGCGGTAGCAATCATCACACGCGGAGATTTGCATTCTCTCGCATAATGACCTCCTCCCTTACAACGACGACAAATAATATCACTTGTGTGCCCTGTTGATGCCATGGAAGAAGAAGAACGCTGTGCAGGCCCCGCAGGTGCGCTCTTGGCAGATAATGGTGGTTGTGCCTGTTTTCTGGTATCACGGCTGGAGGTGGCACCGGATGGAGGTGCTGGTGCAGTTGAAGTAGAAGATGCACGTGGTGTCCATGATGAAGGTCGGCCTGCAGAAAAGTTAGTTCGCCCCAATGCTTGTCGATCCTGCACTTCACGTTCAGCTTTACAAGCAAGATGGAATAAACGAGTGATATTAGTATACTCCTTATAGTCTAGAATGGTCTGAATCTCTCTATTTAATCCACCCAGAAAACGTGCAAGCATAGCTTCATTCTCCTCAACAATACCACATCTAATCATGCCAGTTTGTAATCCCTGATAATATTCTTCTACAGAATTTTTCCCTTGTCTTAAACGCTGCAATTTTTGAAGCAATTCACGTTGATAATATGGTGGAACCCAACGCGTACGCATAGCAGTTTTCAAAGCAGGCCAAGTAGTTGGAATAGGATATAATCTACAATGTTCAGACCACCATACACATGCAAAACTAGTGAAAGCACAAACGGCAGCAGCAACTCGTCTCTCCTCAGGATATTGTAAACATGTAAATCGTTGTTCAGTTTCTAACTCCCAAGTAAGATATATATCAGGAACATATCTACCCTCAAATGGTGGAATATTCAATTTCAGTTTAGGAATATGGACATCATCTCGTACCTGAGGTGGTGGTGCAGGCCTACCATTACGAATATATACCTGAGGTCGACCTGCTGGTGGTGGTGCTGGTGGCTGCTCGTAGATCTGATTTTGATCAACCTCATCCTCATAATCGCCCGCATACTCATCATCCTCCTGGGTACCAGCAACAGCAGTAGCAGGAGCCACAGAAGTATCAACAGCAGCACCAACAGTTTGGCCAAACGCAAGAGGAACACGGCTCGCTCGGCGAAGGTCTATTTCGCGACGTGGAGGTAGTCGTTGTTGTTGTTGTTGGAGAGGTGCGTTAGGTGAAGCGGGTTGTGGTGGTGGAAGACGCGCGAGCAATTCATTAAATCTGTTATCGAGCTTTGTTTCGAACGTCTTCTCAAGGCCAGTGATCTTCTCCATGGCCTCTTCAAAATTGTTCAGCACATCTTGCACCTGTTCAGTCATCATTTGCTGAAACTTATCATGAAGCTCCTTGTTCGATAAATTCTCCCAGTCAATCTCGTCGGCTTGTGATCCTGGCATGTTAGCAGCAATAGAAACACACAAGAATATGATCCTACAGACTACTAAAAAGTGGTGGTGGTGTATCACAAATCCGTCAGGCAAATCTCAAATTCTTACCAGTTCTTACCCAGCAGCAGGCGGTGATCGGCAACCGTTGTAGTCAAAAACTCTCAAAGCTTGGATAGAGCGATTACCAGGGAGAGTCAAACACACGACGTAGATGTATGTGGAGCTGGGAAGGCTTATAGTATGGTAGCAAAAAGGGTCAGCAATAATCAATTCAGAGATGCAAAGTTGAATAAACGCTCAACGACGGTACTGTGCTGGTCCTAGGCTAGACTGTGCTAGAGACGCGAGCCTAGAACACCAACAAAATCACGGCGCGGCACGTAAACAAGGGAAAAGCACACTCTGAATTTTTTTTTCGCTCTTTTTTTTTGCGCTGCTTTTTTTTTTTGCGAAAAATCACTATAATGGCGAGTGTCTCAAAACTCTTCATAGCTCAAACGGACAGGATGGGCACGAAATTTTTTTGACCAATTTTTTTTTTCGACTGCCCGGACCCAAAAACTGGAAACGGGTCAAAAAAAACTTCCTATAATGGCACCTGTCTCAAAACACTCAGAAACACCTAAAAATAGGATAGCCAGAAATTTTTTCGAAAAATGCGTTTTCGAAAAATTTTGGGCCTAAACGGAGCGTGGCTACCCGACTCCGAAACCTACTCCGGCAAGGAAACACGAATCGGAATCTAGATGGATCTCGAAAACAAGCCTAATAAGCAAGGAACTCGGATTGGTGGTGGATATATGGTGGTGGTATATGGCAGCGGTGGTGGTAGCGGTGGTAGTATATGGATATGGATCGGTGGTGGTATATGGACACGGATTGGTGGTGGTATATGGATACGGATTCGGAGCGGTGGTGGATAAGCGGTGGTGGTAGATGGCAGGGGCGATGAAGATGGTGCGGCGGCGGCGTGACAACTTATGACCAGAACTCGAAACTCTAAAAGACTAGACTCTAAGACCAGCAACTAGACACGACGATGCAACCGCAAATTCAACAAAGCAAAACCCTAAAAAGATTATGCAAAGGCTCAGATTGGTTCGGATATGATGAACTAACCCTAATTTTTTTTTGTGTGGCTTTTTCGTGGACTGTAGGTATGAAGAACAGACTCGATCTAAACTACGAAAAACTGTAAAATCTCACCGAGCAACCTGGAAATCTGATACCACTTGATAGAGGCAAAGGTGTCCCGTCTTTCGATGAGATGATGGATATCGCTTTGTTGGAAGTCGACTTTGACGATCCGACTACGAACGTGCGAGGACGTCGCGCCTTAGCAATCGCTAAACCAACTCCGAGAGGTTATTGACCACGCCGGAGCACGATCAACCTGACCACGAGGGTCTGTTTCCTGCGAGCAAACAAAGAACAAGCAAGAAACTGAGATTGCAATCTGGATATTGCGAATATAAGATGAAAGCTTTATTGATCAAGGTGGGGTTCTGTGACGCCTTTGTCTGGTCGTTGAACACAAACGAAGTACGCGAAGTTGCAGCTATGGCGAACTTTTAATCTAAACAAAACCCAAAGTCTAAACGATGCCTAAGGGCTGTATATATGGAGGAAGAGGGGGGAATTTCGTGGCCCTTGGTGGAGGGGTCCGAAATCAACCCTATCTCTTGTTTCCCCACACATACGGACTCTAAAAATAGCCTATACTTATGTATTTCGAAATTACATGGGCCTGGCCCAATAATAAGGTGACGCAGCACCTAAAATAGCCCCGGGACGAAATTTATGAAGTGGCATCTTGTATATTTCGTCCAAGGCTTCATGCACCCATTATGGTGGCTTCAAAGTCCTGAAATCATCACTTGTAACTCCGTTCTTGTTCCCCTTGCGCATGCCATCATCTCCATGCTTGTTCTTGCTCCAATGTTCATCCTTCTCCAAGCTAGGCCCTTCATTTGTAAGCAAAACAAATGTATCCAATTTAGGCAGCATCATATTCTCATGAACATTAGAATCATTACCAAGAAACGAAAGTACCTGGTAATTTAGTTGGCGTGCAGGAGCTCTAGTAATTGGTCCAGTATGTATAGCAGCAGGGGCTGTGGGTGTAACAATTGTATTGATGTCCTCATCAACGTTTGTTTGGTAACCTTGGGAAGTGCACCTTTTGCACCGACCGAGTATCTTTTCTTGGCTATGTTGTTACTCCACAGGGAATTGAAGTTGATAAAGCCAAGATTGAAGCTATTGAGAGTTGGCCGCAGCCCAAAACGGTCACACAAGTGAGGAGTTTTCTTGGCCTCGCTGGATTCTATAGGCGTTTTGTGAGAGATTTCAGCACCATTGCTGCACCTCTCAATGAGCTTACAAAGAAAGATGTGCCTTTTCTTTGGGGTACCGCACAGGAAGAAGCCTTCACGGTATTGAAAGATAAGTTGACACATGCTCCTTTACTCCAACTTCCTGATTTTAATAAGACTTTTGAGCTTGAATGTGATGCTAGTGGAATTGGATTAGGAGGTGTGTTATTACAAGATGGCAAACCTGTTGCATACTTTTCTGAAAAATTGAGTTGGCCTAGTCTGAATTATTCTACTTATGATAAAGAATTATATGCTCTTGTTCGGACTTTAGAAACATGGCAACATTATTTATGGCCCAAAGAATTTGTTATACATTCTGATCATGAATCATTGAAACATATTAAAAGTCAAGCTAAACTGAATCGTAGACATGCTAAATGGGTTGAATTCATTGAGACTTTCCCTTATGTCATTAAACACAAGAAGGGAAAAGAAAATGTTATTGCTGATGCTTTGTCTCGTCGCTATACTATGCTTTCACAACTTGACTTCAAAATATTTGGTTTGGAGACCATCAAAGATCAATATGTGCATGATGCTGATTTTAAAGATGTAATGCATAATTGTAAAGAAGGAAGAATGTGGAACAAGTTTGTTGTTAACGATGGATTTGTGTTTCGTGCTAACAAGCTATGCATTCCAGCTAGCTCCGTTCGTCTTTTGTTGTTGCAGGAGGCGCATGGAGGAGGATTAATGGGACACTTTGGCGTAAAGAAGACGGAGGACGTACTTGCTACACATTTCTTTTGGCCAAAGATGAGACGGGATGTTGAGCGTTTTATTGGTCGCTGCACTACATGTCAAAAAGCTAAGTCACGCCTCAATCCTCATGGTTTATATATGCCTTTGCCTGTACCTAGTGTTCCTTGGGAGGATATATCTATGGACTTTGTTTTAGGTTTACCTCGAACAAAGAAGGGGAGGGATAGCATATTTGTTGTCGTGGATAGATTCTCGAAAATGGCACACTTTATACCATGTCATAAAAGCGATGATGCTGTTAATGTTGCTGATTTGTTCTTTCGTGAAATTATTCGCTTGCATGGTGTGCCAAATACTATTGTTTCAGATCGTGATACTAAATTTCTTAGCCACTTTTGGAGATGTTTATGGGCTAAGTTGGGGACTAAACTGCTTTTTAGTACTACTTGTCACCCCCAAACTGATGGACAAACTGAAGTAGTCAATAGAACGTTGTCTACTATGCTTAGGGCTGTTTTGAAGAATAATAAGAAAATGTGGGAGGAATGCTTGCCTCATATCGAATTTGCTTATAATCGTTCATTGCATTCTACTACTAAGATGTGCCCTTTTGAAGTTGTGTATGGTTTCCTACCTCGTGCACCTATTGATTTGTTGCCTCTTCCATCTTCGGAGAAGGTTAATTTTGATGCTAAACAACATGCTGAATTGATTTTAAAAATGCATGAGTTAACTAAGGAAAACATTGAGCGCATGAATGCTAAATATAAACTTGCTGGAGATAAGGGTAGAAAACATGTTGTGTTTGCACCTGGAGATCTTGTTTGGTTACATTTGCGTAAGGATAGATTTCCTGATTTGCGCAAATCAAAGTTAATGCCACGTGCTGATGGTCCCTTTAAGGTGTTAGAGAAAATAAATGATAATGCATATAAACTTGAGCTGCCTGCAGATTTTGGGGTTAGTCCCACTTTTAACATTGCAGATTTGAAGCCTTATTTGGGTGAGGAAGATGAACTTCCGTCGAGGACGACTTCATTTCAAGAAGGGGAGGATGGATTTCGTGGCCCTTGGTGGAGGGGTCCGAAATCAACCCTATCTCTTGTTTCCCCACACATACGGACTCTAAAAATAGCCTATACTTATGTATTTCGAAATTACATGGGCCTGGCCCAATAATAAGGTGACGCAGCACCTAAAATAGCCTCGGGACGAAATTTATGAAGTGGCATCTTGTATATTTCGTCCAAGGCTTCATGCACCCATTATGGTGGCTTCAAAGTCCTGAAATCATCACTTGTAACTCCGTTCTTGTTTCCCTTGCGCATGCCATCATCTCCATGCTTGTTCTTGCTCCAATGTTCATCCTTCTCCAAGCTAGGCCCTTCATTTGTAAGCAAAACAAATGTATCCAATTTAGGCAGCATCATATTCTCATGAACATTAGAATCATTACCAAGAAACGAAAGTACCTGGTAATTTAGTTGGCGTGCACGAGCTCTAGTAATTGGTCCAGTATGTATAGCAGCAGGGGCTGTGGGTGTAACAATTGTATTGATGTCCTCATCATATCTTTAAAAAAAACATAATTAAAAGTTGCAAGCATTTGAATAGGTGGAAGTCCAACTCAGCTGCAATCATAAGGTCAACCAAAGCATCAGAATAAGTACACTCAGCTTCAAACAAATTTGAGAGATTGAGGGACTACAGGGGTTGTTATCCCCAAAGAACATTTGGCGAGTAGAGAAATGGATTTATGAGATTGACATTGTCCTGTTTAAACTATCTGCCCAAACAGGGATAGGAGTTTGACTACGTCGGACATTTTTCTGTGCTAGATAGTGTGTAGACATGCTGCCAAGGTCTCACGCATGGTTTTCTAGAACAAGTTGAAATAAATATCTTTTTCATTTTGAACTTTGAAGAAGCTACAACTTTGGCAAATGTATATAGAATTTTAAATTTCCCAGCACATACCTTCTGTTCTTGTTTGTTGCCGGGCACGCCGCTCCTACTCCTGTGGACTGACCGCGCCGACGAAGTCGAGCTGAAGGAGCGGGGATCCCAACTATTTGTAGGAACTTTTTTGTGAGTCCATTTGATCCAGATAAAATCACATCAGACTGGGGGGAAAGTTAGATCATGCTGTCATATGCACAACTGAGCTAAGTTGATATTTGCATCTGTAATATATTTATTTAGCTTGCCATTTCATCAAACAGGTGCTAGCCACCTTGACTTCTCAACTTTCATGATCTTTCGAGACGAACAAGTGCAATTTTTTATGGAACCAAACTTCTGAACATTTTCCATGACACTCTTTGAACGTGTGGCGGCGTGCACCAGTGCATGCAAAGCTCGTACGTGAAGGAGCATGGCAGGAGGAGCTCAGAAGGGTAAGGGAGGAATAGTTGGACTGATGTGTGCCCCATACCTAGATGAGGACTGGAGGAAGTAGTCCGTGTGGGCGGCGGGGGCTATCTGTAGAACTGAGCTTTTTTTCGTGCAGTCCGTCGAACCTCCCTCGTGTTGCAGTACAGAGAGAAACAAATTAGTGAGAGAAAAGAGATGTATGTACTACTGCTGTTCTTTTTGTTGAACCACAACTGAATGTCGTAATGAAGAGAAACATCAGAAGAGGTTGCGTGTCAGCGGT
>NC_041390.1:294749917-294792965 GCF_002162155.2 Triticum dicoccoides
GGCGAGCTTGGCCGGAGGAGGAAGGAGGACCGGGGGCAGCGGCGAGCTTGGCTGGAGGAGGAAGGAGGACCGGGGGCAGCGGCGAGCCTGGCCGGAGGAGGAAGGAGGCCCGGGGCGGCGGCGCGCTGGTGGGAGCACGCTCGGGCGGTGGCGGGATGCAGGGGTGGATTGGGGTCTTGGTGAATGACGATGGGGGTGTGGGGTGGGGCTTTTTTCCATTTTGTTTTCTGGTTGGGAAGTAACAAAATAATATTCAGTTACCAGTAACAAAATAGTCCAGCCCTATATATATAGTGACACTACTCTAATCCCGGGATCAAAATAACTATTTGGATCACGTCAACTTATATAAGGGCGACGGAGGTCCTCCCAAACTCTCGAGAAAAAAAACATGAAATCCTGTCCTCTTTCCCACAACCTCCCTTCCTCCTCATGTTCCCCTCAACCTCCCCCCGATCCAGCCGCACCACCCCACGGGTCGCCGCTGCAGCCCCACCCCGCATCGCCTCCTACCTCGCGCACCGCGGGCCGCCGTTGCCGCCCCACCCAGCGCCACCTCCTACCTCGCCTACCCCGCGCACTGCCGCCATCACGCCATTCCGTGCCATCGCCACCCCATCCCGCGCGCCGCCGCCCCCGCCCTACCCTGCTCCGCCACCGCGGATCCCAGCCGGTCGGCTTCCCCCGAGCACCCCCCCATGCACGCTTCCACCGCCGCCGCCGCGCACACAGCTGGCGCCGCCACCCTTGCGCCGCCCCCAACCACCGGGGCATCCCCGGGTTCACCACCACCACAGCTCATCCGGCCGCCTCCTAGCCATGCGCCGCTCCTTCCTCTCTTTTCTCCGATGAAGACACGGCTCCGGTGGATCTACAGGGATTGCTGAACTTCCAGCGACGGCCGTCTTGACCTTCCCGTCGACTGCAGTTCTGGTCCCATCCACTGCATGTCTGGTCGAGCATCTCGGGTGGACGAGGAGCTTCACACTACGGCCACCGGCTTCCCACAACAGCAAGCGACCTCCACGACACTCCTCAGTCTGCGGCTGTAGCTTTTCTCCAGCACCTCCTCCTCCACACGCCGGCCTTCCCCTACCTCTGTAGCTGCCACCACCCAAGGCCGCACACGCGATGCCATCCCGGACGCCCATGGGCTGACGAGCGCTACCCCCATCTGGGTCCTCCGTCCTCCAGCCACGATAACCAAGTTTTTCAGAAAAGTAGAAGTTCAGATTCTATAGCTACAGGTTTAGAGTTCTTACTTCTTTGAACAAATTTAGATTTCTACAGCTACATGCGTGATGCCGCCGTGACCTATTGTGCATATGATATGTAGATACACAAAAAAAATTGTGGATGAGAAGTTCAATTTTTGAAAGGTTCAATGTGTGAACAAGCTGCGGGATTTGCTATTGTGCATATGAACTTTTCGGCAGCCATGCTTGGCGGCTTCACTGGCACCTGCTTGTACTAGTGTGCAATTTATTTGGATTAAAATTTTTGTTTTTGTGAAGGTCAAGATGTTGTGTTGCAGAAGGTCAAGTGCGTATTGTATATGTGTGTGTTTTTTTTAAATGCATACCTTCATTGCAAAACAGTATGTTCATTCTTTGATGTGAGGATGGTTCCCCGTGCAAAAGGATTGCAAAAAGAAAATTTTATTTCCTTCATAATGTTGTGTTTTTATTAGAAGAAAAGAAAAAGAGAAGTTCGGTTTCTAACGATGACGTGGTTCAACGTGCAAACCAGCTGAAAAACTGTACAGGTTCGTACCAAAAACGACCAACATTTCTTGTGGAAAAAAATTCACTCTATTTTTTGAACTCTGTGTGAGAACTTTATGCTCTTTCAGATGTGTGCATTCGTCATTCTGTAAATACATGTAGCACACGAAGTGTATGTGTATTGTTGTGTGTAATTTTCTTGAATTTCAATAGAATGCGAAGTTCATATTTTAGAAATTCTTAAAGTTCACGTGTACCATATACTAAATAAATTCATCTATGAACAAAAAAATGGACCGCCCAGGCCATAATAAAAAAGCTCGATGTGCTTTTGAAAAAGAAAAATCAAACTGACATTTGAAAATGTGCAGCAGAAGTTCATGCCAAACTAATGGGGCGATTCAACGTTTATTCTTGAAAAAGTGGAGACAATTGTACATGCTTTGTAGGTCAAAAGTTTGTCTTTAATTTATGTTTTGCGAAGGTCAAAATGTTGTGTTCCAGAAGGTCAAGTGTGTTATCTCAGCATGTTTAAAAATAAATTTAAACATGCAAGGTAAAACATGCAAGAAAAGAAAAAGAAAGGGAGAAGTTCAATTTGTAAAGATGACACGGTTCAACGTGTAAACCAATGTTGAAAGAAAACAAAAAGAAAAGGAGAAGTTCAATTTCTAAATATGAAGCGGTTCGACGTGCAAACCAATGTTGAAAGAAAACAAAAAGAAAGGAGAAGTTCAATTTCTAAAGATGACGTGGTTCGACATGCTAAACAATGTTGAAAGAAAACAAAAAGAAAAGGAGAAGTTCAATTTCTAAAGATGATGTGCTTTGACGTGCAAACCAATGCAAAAACACACACAAAAATGTTGTTTTGGTGTCTTAAAATATTTTTATTCATAAAAAAGATTAAGAAAAAAACCAGGAAGTCCATATTAAAAAGATGGAGAAGTTCGATGATTATAGAAAACTCAAATTTCCCTCGTTATGAAACAATGGAAGTAAGAAGTTCAAAAATAAAATAACAGGAAGTTCAACTTTTAAAAATGGAGCGCTTCAAAATTCAAAAAAAGGATTAAGAAATTCATATTAATATTTATAAAAAACTTATATATTTTCACATAACCGAGAGAATTTCAGGTTGATAAACTACCAGAAGTTCACGTTCTACACGGTGTGCATTTTGTATTAAAAAAGAATAAAAATGCAAAGGCTAAATTTGTTGTCGTTATAAGTTCAAGTACTCCGTTGGAGAAAGTTAAAAAAATTATTATGAGAGAGGTTTGTACAACAAGAATATCATGGATGAGAAAATTACAAACGAAAATACGTCACAGAAGTTCAACGTGAAAACAGCATGAAGTTCAACTACTACGCTAAATGAATTTCAGATGAAAAACTTCTAAAATCATCACGAGTATGAAAAAACGATCAACACGGGAAAGTTATGTGCTTACAGCAGCTTTCCACTGGTATATCACTTGCTCAATTCCGGTGAGTGGATGGAGAGTTACGAGCAGTGGATGGAGACCTACGAGCAAAAAAATCACGTGAAAAACAGAGTGAAGTTCAGGTACACGCGCCAAGAAGTTCAGGTTTTTCACATGATGCATTTTCGAAGAATCTGTTTCACGATAAAGGCAGAACGCATGATCCCGCCGTTTTCGAAATTACTTGAAAACGGCTAGGAATCAAATAAAACCATCAACATGAAAAAGTTTCGCATTTTCTGTAGCTTTTCAGCGGTATATTATTTGCCCCATTCTGATAAAGTTTGTAGAAATTACGGCGAAAATACATTTTTCGCCATTTTTGAAACTGACTTAAAACCGTAAAAAATTGGGAGAAACAATACATACCAAAACGTTTCGCATTTGTTCAAGCTTTCCAATGCCATATCATTTGCTGCATTCAGACGCACGGTTAAAAAATTAGCTCGAAAATACGAACTCCGTAGGACTTGGACCATTTTCTAAATTACACTTAAACCATTCAAAATTAGAAAAAAACTTTCAAGATGAAAAAGTAGCGCATTTTCATAAGCTTTCCAACGCCATATCATATGCCTTCATTGGATTAGCCGTTTAGAAATGACATCGAAAAAACGAACTCAGCTGTTTGGTTTACGAAATTTTACATTTTTTCAAATTACTCTTTAACCATAGGGAATTAGAGAAAACTTTCAACATGTGGAAGGAGCGGTTTTGCAGCAGCTTTCCAACGCCATATTATATGCCTCATTCTGATAAACGGTTTAGAAATGCGATCGAAAATACGATTCACGTTTTTTGTGCGAAGAAAAAACGGTTTTCAAAACTGCTCTTAAACCGCTTATATTTTGCCAAAAATTTAAGTTGGGTCATGATATTGGTGTTCATAGCTTTCCAACGGTATATCGCAAGCCCCATTTGGGCAATGTTGGCGGAAGTTCAACCTAGTTCACAGGGAAGTTCAACGTACTACTAGCGGGGCAGGTTAGTTTGTGATCAGAATATTATTCTGATCCCGTGATCAGAATAGTGTTTATGTATATATATATATATATATATATATATATATATATATATATATATATATATATATATATATATATATATATATATATGTCTAGGTCTTTCCCCAACACATATCGCTTGCCAAAAAGAAAAAGTGTAAAAAGGAAAGGTGAAGATCACCATGACTCTTGTATGGAGGTAGAAGGTAAAAGTAAAAGATAAGCCCTTCGTAGAGGGAAGCATAGGTTGTCATGCGCTTTTATGGTTGGATGCACAAAATCTTAATGCAAAAGAATGCCACTTTATATTGCCGCTTGTGATAAAGAACTTTATTATGCAGTCCCTAGCTTTTATTTTTTCCATATCACAAGCTCATATAAAGCTTATTTTCCTCACACTAAAAGATCATACATATTTAGGTAGCAATTTTATTGCTTCCACCGATGAGAACTTACTTGAAGGATCTTACTCAATCCATAGGTAGATATGATGGACTCTCATGGCAAAACTGGGTTGATGGATTTTGGATGCATAAGTAGTATCTCTACTTGGTGCAAAAGATTTGGCTAGCATAGGATGAGAAGCAAGCTCAACATGTTGGAGGATTTATGACAATATAACTTTTATTTGGATATAAGGAAACATAACCTATTATGTTGTCTTCCTTGTCCAACATCAAATTTTTAGCATGTAATATTTTAATGAGTGCTCACAATCACAAAAGATGTCCAGGATAGTATATTTATATGTGAAACCTCTCTTTCTTAATTACTTCCTATTAATTGCAACAATGACCAAAACTATGTTTGTTAACTCTCAACAAATTTTATTCATTATACTCTTTATATGGGAAGTCATCACTCTCCATAAGATCATTATATAATATTTCTTACTTCTTTTATTCTTTTCTTTTCTCAAGATCATAGCAAGAAAGCAAAGCCCTCAACTCAAAACTACTCTTTATTATACAATTACAGACCCGATTACATAGGTAGATCACAAAGCAAAACTCAAAGACTAAATCACACTAAAACTTTTATTCTACTAGATCAAAATATAACCAAAAGGATCAAACTAAGAAAAACATTAAAGGTAAAGATATGATGGTGATACAATACTGGGACACCTCCCCCAAGCTTGGCACAAGCCAAGGGGAGAGTCCATACTCATGTACTCATGTCTCCTTCTTCGGAGGTGGTGATGATGGTGTTGATGATGTATCTGTCAGCTTCATTAAGGTACCTTCAGGTCCTGCAATTCTCGGATTACACGCTGGAGCATACTCACATTCTACTGAATTTCCTCCAAAAGATGCTTATTTTCAAGCCACCAAGAACTTTTCCTAGCATCACTTTCACTTGGACAGGATATATCCCAATTGGAGGGGATATGTGCACGCGGAGTATTCTCCACTCCATAGTTGTGAACCAAATTATGAAAGTTGTTCCGATGTAACCTGTGTAAGGGCCTCCTAGGGGGAAGACCTTCTCGTATCTCTTGGCCTTCATGGTTGCATGTAGTCCCTATTTCTTGATGGGGATTTGGGATAGTGGAGATGCCGGCCATAGTACCTCTCTCCGAAGCCAGAGGCTGAATCTCAAACGATTCTTCTTCATCCTCAACCATCGTGACTCCCTCGGCATCCTCCCTCCTGAGTTCCATCTGCATCAACCAAGCATCGTCTTCCACATTGTTGGAGGAGGAAGAAGACATGATGCCTGGCCTTGAAAACTCTGGCAGAAAACAACTCGAAACAAGAACATAGGATATTGCCATGGTACGGTGGTCAAAACCTTCAAGAGATTATATAATGAATTTTGACCAACCAAAAGAAGTATTTTGCAAGAAAACAGAGTCCGTAGGGTACATGAGGTGGCCCCAAGCCTGGGAGGCACACCCAGGGGGGTAGGGCGCCCCCAAGGCTTGTCGCCTCCTCGTGCACTTGCCATACTAATTTTTATTTTTCTTATTTTTTGAATATTCTAAAATTGGTAAAATTGCCATTGGAAAAGTTTTTGAGTCTTTTTACTTACCTTACCACATACATCTTACTTTTCGGGGGTTTAGAGCATTCTGGTAGGTCTCCCTTATGTACCCCTCCGGTGTTATGGTATTTATAATATTGGTTTCAACATTTATGGGAGTACTTGAGATATAATGTTTGATTCTTTTCCCATTTACCACCTTTGGGTTATTTCCCTCGACACTGTTGATCTTGATGGCACCAGAACGATAAACTTCCTCGATAATGTAAGGTCCTTCCCATTTAGAGAGAATTTTTCCTGCAAAGAATCTTAAACGAGAATTGTATAGCAACACATGGTCACCTACATTGAATTCACACTTTTGTATCCCTTTGTCATGCCATCTTTTCACTTTTTCTTTAAACAACTTGGCATTTTCATAGGCTCGGTCTTCCATTCATCGAGTGAGCTAATGTCAAATAGCCTCTTCTCACCGACAAGTTTGAAATCATAGTTGAGCTCTTTAATTGCCCAATAAGCTTTATGTTCTAGTTCTAGAGGTAAGTGACATGCTTTTCCATAAACCATTTTATATGGAGACATACCCATAGGATTTTTATATGCAGTTCTATAAGACCATAATGCATCATCAAGTTTGTTAGACCAATTCTTTTTAGATCTATTAACAGTCTTTTGCAAGATCAATTTTATTTCCCTATTACTCAATTCCACTTGACCACTAGACCGAGGGTGATAAGGTGATGCAATTCTATGGTTAACATCATACTTAGCAAGCAATTTGCAGAAATCACCATGAATAAAGTGTGAACCACCATCAGTCATTAAATATCTAGGGACTCCAAACCTTGGGAAAATAACTTTAAGCATTTTAATGGAAGTGTTATGATCAACACTACTAGTTGGAATAGCTTCTACCCACTTAGTAACATAATCAACAACAACTAAAATATGAGTATACCCATTTGAGGATGGAAAAGGTCCCATATAATCAAAACCCCAAACATCAAATGGTTCAATGACAATTAAATAATTCATATGCATTTCCTGACATCTACTAATATTACCAATTCTTTGACATTCATCACAAGACAAGACAAACTTATGAGCATCCTTATAAAAAGTAGGCCAATAAAAGCTAGATTGTAATACCTTGTGTGCAGTTCTATCCCTAGCATGGTGTCCTCCATAGGCTTCGGAGTGACACTTGCATAGGATTTGTTCCTGTTCATGCTCAGGTACACAACGTCTAATAACACCATCTACTCCTTCTTTATAAATGTGTGAGTCATCCCAAAAGTAATGTCTTAAATCATAGAAAAACTTTTTCTTTTGTTGGTATGTGAAACTAGGTTGTAAAAATTTAGCAACAATGTAACTAGCATAATCAGCATACCATGGAGTACTACGAGAAGCATTTATGACAGCTAGTTGTTCATCAGGAAAGCTATCGCCAATATGTAAATCAAATCCTTGTACTAAGATAACCCATCTAATAAGTCTAGGTTTAGCATCTTTCTTTTCCATAAGTTATTTAATAGCGACACGATCAGTGTGAACAATTACTTTGGAATCAACAATATAAGATCTGAACTTATCACAAGAAACACAATTGCTAGAAATTCCTTTTCAGTAGTAGCATAATTTCTTTGAGCACCGTCTAGAGTTTTACTAGCATAATGGACAACATTTAATTTCTTATCAACTCTTTGTCCTAGAACAACACTAGTGACTCATGAGCCTGCTTCCACAGAGGCTCCAGAGAGTGAAGAAGTTCCAGCTGTTGACCCCAACGTAGCTTAAGACATTGGTCATGAAGACAATGTGCATGATGGTGAAGTCCTTCCTCAGCTCGAGCCCCAATTAGTATCATCGCCTGCTCTAACGAGTAGTGAACTTATTAGCATTGGTCGTCCATTGATGCCAATTTCTCAAGATGACTCATGGGCCGAGCGCCAACAACAAGACACCCTAGTGCAAGATGAGACACCACGTACTCCCCCTGCTCAAGTTACTTCTTCGGTACTTGATGATGAAGACTACATGGAGCAGACCACTCCTTCTCCAAAGGTGTCGCCAGCATTCCGCAGGCTTCGCAAGGGCCTCAGGCCATAGGTCTCCATGTCAAGCATTCCAAAAGAAGAAGCACAACACACTAGCTTAGTAGCACGCCAAGTGTTTCCTGAAGCCACTACTTCTGTGACTGGCTCTGCGTCTGAAGCCAAGATCACTGAAAACATTCTGATGAGGGCATCAATACCATTGTTACACCCACAGCCCCTGCTACTATACATACTGGACCAATTACTAGAGCTCACGCATGCCAATTGAATTATCAGGTACTTTCGTTTCTTAGTAACGGTTCTAATGTTCATGAGAATATGATGCTGTCTAAATTGGATATATTTGTTTTGCTTACAAATGAAGGGCCTAGCTTGGACAAGAAAGATGAACCTTGGAGCAAGTTCAAGCATGGAGATGATGGCATGCGCAAGGGGATCAAGAACAGAGTTACAAGTGATGATTTCAGGACTTTGAAGCCACCATAAGGAGTGCATGAAGCCTTGGACGAAATATACAAGATGCCACTTCATAAATTTCGCCCAGAGGCTATTCTAAGTGTTGCGTCACCTTATTATTGGGCCATGCCCATGTATTTTCGAAATACTTAAGTATAGGCTGTTTTTAGAGTCCGTATGTGTGGGGAAACAAGAGTTAGGGTTGGTTTCGGACCCCTCCTCCAAGGGCCACGAAATTCCCCTCTCTTCCTCCATATATACAGCCCTTAGGGCGTCATTTAGACTTTGGGTTTTGTTTAGATTAAAATTTCACCATAGCTTCAACTTCGCGTACTTCGTTTGTGTCCAACGACCAGACCAAGACGTCACAGAACCCCACCTTCATTAATAAAGCTTTCCTCTTTTATTCACAATATCCAGATTGCAATCTCAGTTTCTTGCTTGTTCTTTGTTTGCTCGCAGGAAATAGACCCTCGTGGTCAGGTTGATCGTGCTCCAGCATGGTCAATAACCCTCGGAAGTTGGTTTAGCGATTGCTAAGGCACGACGTCTTCGCATGTTCGTAGTCGGATCGTCAAAGTCGACTCCCACAGAAAACGATATCTATCTCATCGAAACATCGGGACACCTTCGCCTCTATCATGTGGTATCAGATTTCTAGGTTGCTCGGTGAGATTTTACAGTTTTTCATAGTTTAGATCGAGTCTGTTCTTCATACCTACAGTCCACGAAAAAAGCCAAAAAATAGGGTTAGTTCATCATATCCGAACCAATCTGAGCCTTTGCATAGTCTTTTCAGTATTTTGCTTTGTTGAATTTGCGGTTGCATCGTCGTGTCTAGTTGCTGGTCTTAGAGTCTAGTCTTTTAGAGTTTCGAGTTCTGGTCATAAGTTGTCATGCGCCGCCGCACCATCATCATCGCCCCTGCCATCTACCACCTCCGCTTATCTGCCATCGATCCGTCTCCATATACCATCACCAATTCGTATCCATATACCACCACCAATATGTATCCATATACCACCACCGCTGCCATATCCTACCACCATATATCCACCACCAATCCGAGTTCCTTTCATATTAGGTTTGTTGTTGAGGTCCGTCTAATTTCCGATTCGTGTTTCCTTGCCTGAGTAGGTTTCGGAAAAAAGGTCTGGAGACCCCCGGGCAGTTTTTAGGCCAAAATTTTCACAGGCAAAAATATTTTTTCCCTATCCTATTTTTAGGCTTTTTTGAGTCTTCTGAGCCACGTGCCATCATAGTGATTTTTTGTCGCACTTTTTCGTCGTCGCTGCCCTGATTTCTGAAAAAATTCAAAAAAAATCATGCCCATCATGTCAGTTTGACGAGGGAAGAGTTTTGAGACACTCGCCATTATAGTGATTTTTCGCAAAAAAAGAGGAGCGCCAAAAAAAGAGGAGCGCAAAAAAAAACAGAGCGAAAAAAGTCCCAGAGTGTGCTTTTTCCCTTGTTTACATGCAGCGCCGTGATTTTGTTAGTGTTCTAGGCTCGCGTCTCTAGCACGGTCTAGCCTAGGACCAGCACAGTACCATCGTTGAGCGTTTATTCAACTTTGCATTTCTGAATTGATTATTGCTGGCCCTTTTTGCTACCATATTATAAGCCTTCCCAGCTTCACATACATCTACGTCGTGCGTTTGATTTTCCCTGGTAATCGCTCTATCCAAGTTTTGAGAGTTTTGACTACGACGGTTGCCGATCACCGCCTGCTGCTGGGTAAGAACCGGTAAGAATTTGAGATTTGCTTGACGGATTTGTGACACCCACCACCACCTCTTGTTAGTAGTCTGTAGGATCATATTCTTGTGTGTTTCTATTGCTACTAACCATGGCAGGATCACAAGCCGACGAGACTGACTGGGAGAACATGACAAATAAGGAGTTGCATGATAAATTTCAGCAAATGATGAGTGGACAGGTGCAAGATGTGCTAAACAGATTTGAAGGAGCCATGGAGAAGATAGATGGCATGGACAATACGTTCGAAACAAAGCTCGATAAAAAGTTTAATGAATTGCTCACGCGTCTTCCACCACCACCACCGGCTGCCCCTAACGCACCTCTACAACAACAACAACAACAACGCCGCTTTCCAAATCAAGTGGGACAAGCACAACGCGTTCCCATTGACCCTGGGCAAAATTCTGGTGCCGCTGTTGATGCTTCTATCGCTCGTGCTGCTACTGCAGAGGTGGAGGACCATTACGAGGATGAGGTTGATCAAAATCAGAACTACGTGCAACCACTAGCACCACCACCACTAGGTCGTCCTCAGGTATATCATCGCAACGGTAGGGCTGCACCACCATATGAGGTATGAGATCATGACCATCTTCCTAAATTGAAATTGAATATTCCACCATTTGAGGGTAGATATGTTCCTGATATATATCTTACTTGGGAGTTAGAAACTGAACAACGTTTTACATGTTTACAATATCCTGAGGAGAGACGCGTTCCTGCTGCTGTTTGTGCTTTCACTAGCTTCGCATGTGTTTGGTGGTCTGAACATTGTAGATTATATCCTATTCCAACTACTTGGGCTGCTTTGAAAACTGCTATGCGTACTCGTTGGGTTCCACCATATTATCAACGTGAATTACTTCAAAAATTGCGGCGTTTAAGACAAGGAAATTTTTTTGTAGAAGAATATTATCAGGAATTACAAACTGGCATGATTAGATGTGGTATTGTTGAGGAGAATGAAGCTATGCTTGCACGTTTTCTGGGTGGATTAAATATAGAGATTCAGACCATTCTAGAGTATAAGGAGTATACTAATATCACTCGTTTATTCCATCTTGCTTGTAAAGCTGAACGTGAAGTGCAGGATCGACAGACATTGGCGCGAACTAACTTTTCTGCAGGTCGATCTTCATCAGGGACACCACAAGCATCCTCTACTTCCACTACACCAGCACCTCCATCAGGTGCCACCTCCAGCCGTGATACAAGAAAGCAGGCACAACCACCACTATCTGCCCAGAGCACACCTGTCGGGCCTGCGCAGAGCTCTTCTTCTTCCATGGCATCAACAGGGCACACAAGTGATATTATTTGTCATCGTTGTAAGAGAAGAGGACATTTTGCGAGAGAATGCAAATATTAGCGTGTGATGATTGCTACTGAGGATGGTGTGTATGATTCCACTAATGACTATGATGAGGAGACTTTGGCTCTTATTACACATGAAGAACACGGTGGAGATGATTTTGATCATGAGACACAGTACATGGCTGCTGAAGATGCTGATAGGTATGAATGTTTAGTTGCTCAACATGTTTTGAGTGTGCAGGTTACACAAGCTGAGCAAAATCAGAGGCATAATTTGTTCCATAGAAAGGGAGTTGTGAAGGAATGTTCTGTTCACGTCATCATAGATGGGGAGCTGCAACAACTTGGCTAGCATGGAGATGGTGGAGAAGCTATCTCTCACCACAAGAGCACATCCACATCCTTACTACATCCAATGGTTCAACAACAACGACAAGGTTAAGGTAACACGTATTGTTCGTGTGCACTTTAGTATCTCCACATATGCTAATTATGTTGATTGTGATGTGGTACCTATGCAAGCATGTTCCTTATTACTTGGTAGACCAGGGCAATTTGATAAAAATTCTGTACACCATGGTAGAGGCAATCAGTATACTCTTGTTCATAAGGACAAAAATATTACTTTGCTTCCTATGATTCCTGATTCCATTTTAAAAGATGATATTAATAGGGCTAATAAAGCAAAACAGGAGAAAAATAAGAGTGAACATCAGATTGTGGCAAAAGAATTTGAGCAACACATGAAGCCTAATAATAAACTATCTATTGTTGTTTCTGAAATTAAATTAAAAAGTGCATGTTTACTTGCCACCAAATCTGATATTGATGATCTAGATTTCAGCAAATCTGATTACTATGCTTTTGTGTGCAAAGAGGCATTATTTTCATTCGAGGACGTGCCTTCCTCTTTGCCTCCTACTGTCACTAACATTTTGCAGGAGTTCATTGACGTCTTTCCACAAGACGTGCCACTGAGATTACCACCTATTCTAGGGATTGAGCATCAAATTGACTTAATTCCCGGTGCATCATTACCCAACCGTGCACCATACCATACCAATCCAGAGGAGACGAAGGAGATTATGCGTCAAGTACAAGAGCTGCTCGACAAAGGTTATATACGCGAATCCCTTAGTCCTTGTGCTGTTCCTATTATTCTAGTGCCGAAAAAGGATGGTACATCACGTATGTGTGTTGATTGTAGAGGCATTAATAATATTACTATTCGTTATCGTCATCCTATTCCTAGGCTAGATGATATGCTTGATGAATTGAGTGGCTCTACAATATTCTCCAAAGTTGATTTGCGTAGTGGATACCATCAAATTCGTATGAAATTGGGAGATGAATGGAAAACAGTATTTAAAACTAAGTTTGGATTATATGAGTGGTTAGTCATGCCTTTTGGGTTAACTAATGCACCTAGTACTTTCATGAGATTAATGAACGAAGTTTTACGTGCTTTCATTGGACGATTTGTGGTAGTTTACTTTGACGACATATTGATTTATAGCAAATCTTTGGAGGAACATTTGAAACATTTACGTGCTATTTTTATTGCTCTACGTGATGCACGTTTGTTTGGTAACCTTGGAAAGTGATGAGGACATGACTACCTTGGATATGACCAAAAATATTGCATATATGCATATTTGTCAGGTGATTTCTAGTGCAAACTATTCAATAATCTATTTATGTTATCCAGAACAAAAATACTTCACACACCTTTGTTTTTTGTCTAATTGCAGGTGTATGGGACATTTGTACAATCCACATATGAAGATAAGGAAGAAAGAGATGTTTATTTGCTGTCCAAAAAGTTCTCTCACGTCACTTTTGACCCAAGAGAAGATAGAGTCCAACTCTCTTACGTTCTGGATTCAGATTCGGACTGCACAGACATACCTGACTCAAAACGCACACAAGTTTTTCATACGGACTCCAAATTGGGTGATTCTTTTTTTTGTTGGAAACTAGATTTCATGCACTTTCCAACCCAATTGGAATCACCTTCAAATTCGTCCGGAGCGTTGAGTTGTGGACGAAACAATCTGATGCTGCAGCAGAATCCGAGTCAAACTACAAGTCCAAAGGTGTTACATCACCTCCACTTGGGCCCATTGGCCTTGTACGACCTAGATTTAGTTTTAGGCTGCCTTGGGACGTCCTCCCACCTCCTTGGCCGCCACCCCTTGCTCCTATATAAGTAGATCCATCTAGTAGCTTTTCCGGGGGATTTGTTTAGTTAAAAGTTAGCCAACGCAACTTCGTGTACTTCGTTTGTGTCCAACGACCAGATCAAGACCGCTTTCGGATCCCCACCTTTATCAATACTTCATACATATTTGCAATATTCAGATTGCTTTTATCATATTCTTGCTCGTTCTTCGATTGCTTGCAGGAATAGACCTTCGTGGTCAGGCTGACCGTGCTTCCAGCATCGTCAGTAACCTCAGGAGATTGGTTTAGCGATTGCTAAGGCGCAACTCGTGCACGTTTGTAGTCGGATCGTCAAAGTTGTCTCCACCAAATCGATAGTTATCATCTCATCAAAAGATCGGGACCCTCGCCTCTATCAAGTGGTATCAGTTTTCAGGTTACTCGGTGAGAATTTCCAGTTTTTCTTAGATTAGATTTATTTTCTTACCTATTGTCCAAGAAAAAGCCACAAAAAAAGTTAGATCTGTCCATCCTTTATCCAAGCCAGTCTGAGCCTTTGCAATTTTTTTTTCATTGCTTGCATAGTTGAATTATCGGTTGCATCGTCGTGTCGAGTTGCTGGTCTTAGTGTCTAGGTCGTTTAGAGTTTCGAGTTCTGTTCACATTAGTCACGTCACCGCTGCATCGTTATCCCTTCCGCTGTCCACCACCCATCCATCAATTTCCTCCACGTGCTACCCACCGTTCATTGTCATAATCATAGTTGAGATCGTTCCCATCTTCGCTTGATCCACTCTACATCTTATCTAGTTTGTTTTGGGAAAGAGGGAGAGAGAAAAAAAAGATAGAGAAAAAAAACGAGAGAAAAAAAAGTAAAAAAAAAGTCAAAGAAAAAAAAAGAAAGGAAAAGAAAAAAAAGTGTGAGAAAAAAAAGAGAGGAGAAAAAAAAACAAAAAATCGAATCTATCTAGAATCAATCTCGTACCTGAATTCGGATTGGAATCTGTTTTGCACACTGTTCAGTAAAACAGGTGTATCTTCCTCATACGAAGTCCGTTTTGGCTCCGTGAGTACTCAAATTGAAGCTAGAGACGAGCCGCATCTAAATAGTTGCAGAAGCAAGTTCAATATTTGACACCTCAAAATCGTCTTCTAAATAGGTCTTTTTGCCCTCTGAAGTTCGTGAACACAGCTTGTTCCAATTTTTCAGGCCAGTTTTAGAATTCTTTGACTCCTCATATCAACTCGGAATTGAGTGATTCTTTTTGCATTGGAAAGCTTGAGTTAGTAGCATTCTTTGAAAGAATTTATCAGAAAATTGTCTCAAACTTTTCAAGAGGAAAGTTGGAGAGAGAGTTGTTGTATATCCTGCTTGGCAGTTGTTTTTCATCATTATCTTCACTGCCGTTGTGATCTTCACTTATATCTTGCTGTCAAGAGCTACTTAGTATCCTTCATTGATGCTAGTTGTGCTACGCCGTGACCTCATTAGTGTTCTAGGCTCGCGTCTCTAGTCCGGTCTAGCCTAGGACCAGCACAGTACAGTCGTTGAGCGTTTATTCAACATTGCATCTTTGAATTGATTATTGCTAATCTTTTGCTACCATATATAGCCAACCCAGCTCCACATATTTCTACACCGTGTATACGTATGCTCCCCTGGCAATCGCTTTACTCAATATTTGGAGTTACTTGACACCGCTGGTTGCCGATCACCGCTTGCTGCATGGTAAGAACTTGTAAGACATTGATACTTGCTTTACTGTGAGCATTTTACCACCACATCCTAGTAGTTATAGGAACATTATTTTTGGGTTTTGTTTCTTGTTCTACTAATCATGACAGGATCCAGAGTCAATTCATGGGCTTTGTCGATCGCGGGAGACGTGCCACCACCTTTGCAAATACCACAACCGTCACGAGAGGTGCACAAACATCCAAATGCACATGATCAGGTTAATGTATCTATACCACCATTTAATGGCCGTTTTAAACCTGCTTTATATATTGAATGGGAGTTCGACATAAAAAATATATTTGCTTCCCATAATTTCAATGAACATAAAAAGGTTAAGGTTGCGGTTGGTTCTTTCACTGATTATGCTTTGGTTTGGTGGAGTGAATATTGTCGGTTACACCCTGATTATATACCTACTACTTGGGATGATTTGAAACTTGCCATGCGACATACTTTCGTCCCTGCTTATTATACTCGTGACATGATTAAGAAGTTGCAACACTTAAAACAAGGTAGTGAAACTGTAACAAAATATTATGATGATTTACAAACTACCTTGTTGCATTCCTCTTTAGAAGAAAGTGAAGATGATTTTATGGATAGATTTTGGGGAGGATTAAACCGTGATATTCAAGAGATACTAATTCATGAAGAGTGTTATCCTATGGACCATTTGTTCCATCTTGCTTGCAAAGCTGAACAGGAAATAAAACGACGTGTTGGCCACGAGGAGAACAAGTGCACGGTGCACATTCCAAGAGTTGATATGATTGTTCCTTCAACTACTAGGCATACTATGACAACCACATCCGTTGTTGTCAGGACTACATTACCTCCACCATGTGACACATCGCCCCCGAGAGTGGCTACATCATCTGAGTTGATCATAAGAGGTAATGACAAAGGTACTGATCATCCATCTCTACATGAGAATGATGAATGCCTTGTCAATTTGAATGCACCATCTGATGAGCTACCCACTACTTTGATCACACCACCTATTTTAGAGGACTACGTTGATAATTTGACTTTGCCATGTGATCAAACAACTGAAATACCAACAATTTTGAGTGCACCCATTGAATTAACTATTGATGCAAAAGAACCAATGTTTAATCATTTTGATATGACCTCTAATCTTGGTGATGATACTGTGTTGAATGACTTATTGCATGTTTGCTTATTTAAGCATGTTGTAGCATGTAAATTTGATGCAAGTAAGGTTTATTCACCAATGTTGGGATGGTTTAATGATGAACATTGTCAATCTTTTGAAATGAATAAGAGCTTCACTTATATGTGCAAACTGAGTTGCAATATTTTCATGCCTTCTACTTCTTGTGCTAATTTTTTGGCTTTAGATTTTATGAACTATGCAAGTTACTCATCTATTCATGTGTCATATATGCAAAAATCAAGGGAAGTAAAAATGGATGACATATACATATACAACATGTACACCTTGTCTTTTTTGTTAGCCACATTTCAGATTAAGCAACGCCGAGGACGGCTTTATTTTCAAGAAGGGGAGGATGATGAGGACATGACTACCTTGGATATGACCAAAAATATTGCATATATGCATATTTGTCAGGTGATTTCTAGTGCAAACTATTCAATAATCTATTTATGTTATCCAGAACAAAAAATACTTCACACACTTTTGTTTTTTGTCTAATTGCAGGTGTATGGGACATTTGTACAATCCACATATGAAGATAAGGAAGAAAGAGATGTTTATTTGCTGTCCAAAAAGTTCTCTCACGTCACTTTTGGCCCAAGAGAAGATAGAGTCCAAGTCTCTCACGTTCTGGATTCAGATTCGGACTGCACAGACATACCTGACTCAAAACGCACACAAGTTTTTCATACAGACTCCAAATTGGGTGATTCTTTTTTTGTTGGAAACTAGATTTCGTGCACTTTCCAACCCAATTGGAATCACCTTCAAATTCGTCCGGAGCGTTGAGTTGTGGACGAAACAATCTGATGCTGCAGCAGAATCCGAGTCAAACTACAAGTCCAAAGGTGTTACATCACCTCCACTTGGGCCCATTGGCCTTGTACGACCTAGATTTAGTTTTAGGCTGCCTTGGGACGTCCTCCCACCTCCTTGGCCGCCACCCCTTGCTCCTATATAAGTAGATCCATCTAGTAGCTTTTCCGGGGGATTTGTTTAGTTAAAAGTTAGCCAACGCAACTTCGTGTACTTCGTTTGTGTCCAACGACCAGACCAAGACCGCTTTCGGATCCCCACCTTTATCAATACTTCATACATATTTGCAATATTCAGATTGCTTTTATCATATTCTTGCTCGTTCTTCGATTGCTTGCAGGAATAGACCTTCGTGGTCAGGCTGACCGTGCTTCCAGCATCGTCAGTAACCTCAGGAGATTGGTTTAGCGATTGCTAAGGCGCAACTCGTGCACGTTTGTAGTCGGATCGTCAAAGTCGTCTCCACCAAATCGATAGTTATCATCTCATCAAAAGATCGGGACCCTCGCCTCTATCAGAAAGGGCACCTTTTGCACCGATCGAGTATCTTTTCTTGGCTATGTTGTTACTCCACAGGGAATTGAAGTTGATAAAGCCAAGATTGAAGCTATTGAGAGTTGGCCGCAGCCCAAAACGGTCACACAAGTGAGGAGTTTCCTTGGCCTTGCTGGTTTCTATAGGCGTTTTGCGAGAGATTTCAGCACCATTGCTGCACCTCTCAACGAGCTTACAAAGAAGGATGTGCCTTTTGTTTGGGGTACCGCACAGGAAGAAGCCTTCACGGTATTGAAAGATAAGTTGACACATGCTCCTTTACTCCAACTTCCTGATTTTAATAAGACTTTTGAGCTTGAATGTGATGCTAGTGGAATTGGATTAGGAGGTGTGTTATTACAAGATGGCAAACCTGTTGCATACTTTTCTGAAAAAATTGAGTGGGCCTAGTCTGAACTATTCTACTTATTATAAAGAATTATATGCTCTTGTTCGGACCTTAGAAACATGGCAGCATTATTTATGGCCCAAGGAATTTGTTATACATTCTGAGCATGAATCTTTGAAACACATTAAAAGTCAAGCAAAACCGAACCATAGACATGCTAAATGGGTTGAATTCATTGAGACTTTCCCTTATGTCATTAAACACAAGAAGGGTGAAGAAAATGTTATTGCTGATGCATTGTCTCGTTGTTATACTATGCTTTCACAACTTGACTTTAAAATATTTGGTTTGGAGACCATCAAAGATCAATATGTGCATGACGCTGAATTTAAAGATGTATTGCAGAATTGGAAGGAAGGGAGAACTTGGAACAAGTTCGTCCTTAACGATGGATTTGTGTTTCGTGCTAACAAGCTATGCATTCCAGCTAGCTCCGTTCGTCTTTTGTTGTTGCAGGAGGCGCATGGAGGAGGATTAATGGGACACTTTGGCGTCAAGAAGATGGAGGATATACTTGCTACACATTTCTTTTGGCCAAAGATGAGACGGGATGTTGAGCGTTTTGTTGCTCGCTGCACTACATGTCAAAAAGCTAAGTCACGACTCAATCCTCATGGTTTATATATGCCTTTGCCTGTACCTAGTGTTCCTTGGGAGGATATATCTATGGACTTTGTTTTAGGTTTACCTCGAACAAAGAAGGGGAGGGATAGCATATTTGTTGTCGTGGATAGGTTCTCGAAAATGGCACACTTTATACCATGTCATAAAAGCGATGATGCTGTTAATGTTGCTGATTTGTTCTTTCGTGAAATTATTCGCTTGCATGGTGTGCCAAATACTATTGTTTCAGATCGTGATACTAAATTTCTTAGCCACTTTTGGAGATGTTTATGGGCTAAGTTGGGGACTAAACTGTTTTTTAGTACTACTTGTCACCCTCAAACTGATGAACAAACTGAAGTAGTCAATAGAACATTGTCTACTATGCTTAGGGCTGTTTTGAAGAATAATAAGAAAATGTGGGAAGAATGCTTGCCTCATATTGAATTTGCTTATAATCGTTCATTGCATTCTACTACTAAGATGTGCCCTTTTGAAATTGTGTATGGTTTCCTACCTCGTGCACCTATTGATTTGTTGCCTCTTCCATCTTCGGAGAAGGTTAATTTTGATGCGAAAGAATGTGCTGAATTGATTTTAAAAATGCATGAGTTAACTAAGGAAAACATTGAGCGTATGAATGCTAAATATAAACTTGCTGGAGATAAGGGTAGAAAACATGTTGTGTTTGCACCTGGAGATCTTGTTTGGTTACATTTGCGTAAGGATAGATTTCCTAATTTGCGCAAATCAAAGCTAATGCCATGTGCTGATCGTCCTTTTAAGGTGTTAGAGAAAATAAATGATAATGCATATAAACTTGAGCTGCCTGCAGATTTTGGGATTAGTCCCACTTTTAACATTGCAGATGTGAAGCCTTATTTGGGATAGAATGATGAACTTTCGTCGAGGATGACTTCATTTCAAGAAGGGGAGGATGATGAGGACATCAATACCATTGTTACACCCACAACCCCTGCTGCTATACATACTGGACCAATTACTAGAGCTCGCGCACGCCGATTGAATTATCAGGTACTTTCGTTTCTTGGTAACAATTCTAATGTTGATGAGAATATGATGCTGCCTAAATTGGATACATTTGTTTTGCTTACAAATGAAGGGCCTAGCTTGGACAATAAAAATGAACCTTGGAGCAAGTTCAAGCATGGAGATGATGGCATGCGCAAGGGGATCAAGAACGGAGTTACAAGTGATGATTTCAGGACTTTGAAGCCACCATAAGGAGTGCATGAAGCCTTGGACGAAATATACAAGATGCCACTTCATAAATTTTGTCCACAGGCTATTCTAGGTGCTGCGTCACCTTATTATTGGGCCAGGCCCATGTATTTTCGAAATACTTAAGTATAGGCTGTTTTTAGAGTCCGTATGTATGGGGAAACAAGAGTTAGGGTTGGTTTCGGACACCTCCTCCAAGGGCCACGAAATTCCCCCCTCTTCCTCCATATATACAGCCCTTAGGGCGTCATTTAGACTTTGGGTTTTGTTTAGATTAAAATTTCGCCATAGCTGCAACTTCGCGTACTTCATTTGTGTCCAACGACCAGACCAAGACGTCACAGAACCCCACCTTCATTAATAAAGCTTTCCTCTTTTATTCGCAATATCCAGATTGCAATCTCAGTTTCTTGCTTGTTCTTCGTTTGCTCGCATGAAATAGACCCTCGTGGTCAAGTTGATCATGCTCCGGCGTGGTCAATAACCCTCGGAAGTTGGTTTAGCGATTGCTAAGGCACGACATCTTCGCATGTTCGTAGTCAGATCATCAAAGTCGACTCCCACAGAAAATGATATCCATCTCATCGAAACATCGGGACACCTTCGCCTCTATCACATTCCGGCTGCATCAGCCAAAGAAGAAAGAGAAGAAGAAAGAGAAGCCACGCCACCTGCAAGTGATCCAGTCATTCTTGAAGAGAATGTGATCGTGCCCGAACCTCCCGTCATTGAATAGATGGAGGTTGAAAACACTAAGGCTGCCACCAACAATGCCACTGAAGCCAATGACTCCGTCATGGCTGAAGATAATGTGGAGCATGAAGCCAATGTGAATGTTGACACCACTGGGATGCCAATCACCTCTGATGGCACCGTTCCTCCTCCAAGGCCACACACTATGGAACGTGCATTCAATCGTGGCGAATTGGTGACTGTCAGATGACCAATTCTGGTTCCACCCACCGCTCCCGAGCCACAGTATGACTATCATGTGGAGCAGAGGCCTCAAGTTCAGAAACCAAAGCCGCATCTGCCAAGGCTTCCAAGTGCTGTCACAACCCATGGTTCATTCAACTTGCTCAGCTTCAGAGAGCACAATACTTTCTTTGACAGTGCTAAGAACCCGTACATGAAGCCCAAGATCACCTCCGATAGATTCTGGATCCATCTTCAGCGAAGCTATTACTCTTGCATCCTGTACAATCAAGACCGGATTTTTTCGCACAAGCATCTGGATTGTGATGCTCTGGCTGGGCTGCCATGTCTTGAAAAGGCCCTTGACTGTTTTAGGGATGTTGGTCTTCTGCCCTTTGTGACCGACAAGGAGCATTGGAATGAAGAGATTCTGAAAGTGTTTTATATCGACTAGAGGGGGGTGAATAGGAGATTTTTATGAAATTCTTCACTAAGGAATTTGCCGGTGATAAAATTTCTTAGCGAAGAACTACTAGCAGCAGAATAAGTACTCAAGAGTAAACATAACAGAATACAAGCATAGTCATCATGATGAAATGAAGACAGGCATAGAGTACAGGAAGCGTAAGCACAGGATAACACAGGATGAAGACAAACAGACTGAAGAAATTGAACTGAGGAAATTGAGAAAGTCTTCAGTCAAAGTCTTCAAACACAGATATGAACAAACACACAACACATTTATGAGGAAATGAAAGAGTTGAGGGAATAGAACCAGTAAGCTTGGTGAAGACAATGATTTGGTAGACAAGTTCCAACTGCTGTCTCAGTTGTACGTCTGGTTGGAGCGGCTGAGTATTTAAACTCGAGGACACACAGTCCCAGATACCCAGTCCTGAACACGCAGCTCAGGACACCCAGTCCTCACCGTATTATCCTTGAACTAAGGTCACACAAACCTCGTCCAATCACTCGTGGTAAGTCTTCAGGTGACTTCCGAACCTTCACAAACTTGCTCACTCGGCGATCAACAATTCCTCTTGGATGCTCTAGACCATGACGCCTAACCGTCTGGAAGAAGCACAGTCTTCAAAGGTAACAAACATCGGATCCACGCAGGATCAATCTCTTCAGTGATGCTCAATCACTTGGGGTTTGTAGGTGTTTGGGTTTGGGTTTTTCCTCACTCGATGATTTTTGCTCAAAGTCCTCGGAGGATGGGTTGCTCTCAAATGACAAGTGTCAGTTTCTCTCGGAGCAGCCAACCAACTAGTGGTTGTAGGGGGCCGCTATTTATAGCCAAGGGAGCAGCCCGACATGATAAGACATAAATGCCCTTCAATGATATGACCGTTAGATGGATAGATATTTTGGGACAGCTGGCGCATTGCACAGCAACGGTCGGAATTTTGAGTAGCAAAATCCTCAGGGCTATCATGTTCCTCACTGTGTAGGAAATCCGCACTGGCGAATTCCTAACTCCTCAGTCAGAACAAATTCCTTAGAGACTAGAAGAACTTCGTCTCTGTCGCTGAAGAATATGACTGGACTGTATGAGATTTCCAATGGCTACACTCAAAGGGATTGGTAGGTGTACGATTTTGAGTTGAGCATCACATGGAAATATTTCCTTAGTATTTCCTCGACCCCCTTTAACAGCACGGTGTTTCCTATGACTCATTAAAGAGAAAATGAAACTATGAAAACAAAAGTCTTCATGCTTCATGTTCCTCGAATGAATACCAAGTCTTCAAGGTCACACCAATTTCTTCACTTTCAAAGTCTTCAGAAGGTCTTCAGAAATCCAAAGTCTTTAGTCGAAGAACTTCATTTTTAGGGGTCGACTTTCTCTGTAAATATCAAACTCCTCATAGACTTATAGACCTGTGTACACTCACAAACGCATTAGTCCCTTAATCTATAAGTCTTCAATACACCAAAATCACTAAGGGGCACTAGATGCACTTACAATCTCCCCCTTTTTGGTGATTGATGACAATATAGGTTAAGTTTTCAACGGGGATAAACATATGAAGTGTAAATACTGATATTGAGGAATTTGATTGCAAGATATAGAGGAACTCCCCCCTGAAGATGTGCATAGTGAGGAATTTGCTTTTGAAGCAATGCACACTTGAAGAGTTGAATCATGGAGATCTCCCCCTATATCTTGTAATTCATACACGCATTTTACATATAATAGTGAAGAATTTGAAATGCATGATGAAATATGGTGACTGATGTAATTCAGTATGCGTGCAATAATATTAGCGAGGAATAAGCATGCAGAAAAACGACTCAAGAGTATCAGAGCACCATCGGGTTTAAGTTTACAACTCGATCCAGTAAAGTCTCAGAAGAACGAGAGTTGTAACTTGAAAAAAACGCCCATATAGAAAGATGATGAGGACATCAATACAATTGTTACACCCACAGCCCCTGCTGCTATACATACTGGACCAATTACTAGAGCTCGTGCACGCCAACTAAATTACCAGGTACTTTCGTTTCTTGGTAATGATTCTAATGTTCATGAGAATATGATGCTGCCTAAATTGGATACATTTGTTTTGCTTACAAATGAAGGGCCTAGCTTGGAGAAGGATGAACATTGGAGCAAGAACAAGCATGGAGATGATGGCATGCGCAAGGGGAACAAGAACGGAGTTACAAGTGATGATTTCAGGACTTTGAAGCCACCATAATGGGTGCATGAAGCCTTGGACGAAATATACAAGATGCCACTTCATAAATTTCGTCCCGAGGCTATTTTAGGTGCTGCGTCACCTTATTATTGGGCCAGGCCCATGTAATTTCGAAATACATAAGTATAGGCTATTTTTAGAGTCCGTATGTGTGGGGAAACAGGAGATAGGGTTGATTTCGGACCCCTCCACCAAGGGCCACAAAATTCCCCCCTCTTCCTCCATATATACAGCCCTTAGGGCATCGTTTAGATTTTGGGTTTTGTTTAGATTAAAAGTTCGCCATAGCTGCAACTTTGCGTACTTCGTTTGTGTTCAACGACCAGACAAAGGCGTCACAGAACCCCACCTTGATCAATAAAGCTTTCATCTTATATTCGCAATATCCAGATTGCAATCTTAGTTTCTTGCTTGTTCTTCGTTTGCTCGCAGGAAACAAACCCTCGTGGTCAGGTTGATCGTGCTCCGGCGTGGTCAATAACCTCTCGGAGTTGGTTTAGCGATTGCTAAGGCGCGACGTCCTCGCACGTTCGTAGTCGGATCGTCAAAGTCGACTTCCACCAAAGCGAAATCCACCATCTCATCGAAAGACGGGACACCTCCGCCTCTATCAAGTGGTATCAGATTTCCAGGTTGCTCGGTGAGATTTTACAGTTTTTCGTAGTTTAGATCGAGTCTGTTCTTCATACCTATAGTCCACGAAAAAGCCACAAAAAAAAATTAGGGTTAGTTCATCATATCCGAACCAATCTGAGCCTTGCATAATCTTTTTAGGGTTTTGCTTTGTTGAATTTGCGGTTGCATCGTCGTGTCTAGTTGCTGGTCTTAGAGTCTAGTCTTTTAGAGTTTCGAGTTCTGGTCATAAGTTGTCACGCCGCCGCCGCACCATCATCATCGCCCCTGCCATCTACCACCACCGCTCCGAATCCGTATCCATATACCACCACCAATCCGTGTCCATATACCACCACCGATCCATATCCATATACTACCACCGCTACCACCACCGCTGCCATATACCACCACCATATATCCACCACCAATCCGATTTCCTTGCTTATTAGGTTTATTTTCGAGATCCATCTAGTTTCCGATTCGTGTTTCCTTGCCGGAGTAGGTTTCGGGAAAAAAAAAGAGTCGGGTAGCCACGCTCCGTTTAGGCCCAAAATTTTTCGAAAACGCATTTTTCGAAAAAATTTCTGGCTATCCTATTTTTAGGTGTTTCTGAGTGTTTTGAGACAGGTGCCATTATAGGAAGTTTTTTTTGACCCGTTTCCAGTTTTTGGGTCCGGGCAGTCAAAAAAAAAATTGGTCAAAAAAATTTCGTGCCCATCCTGTCAGTTTGAGTTAAGAAGAGTTTTGAGACACTCGCCATTATAGTGATTTTTCGCAAAAAAAAAGCAGCGCAAAAAAAAAGAGCGCAAAAAAAAAGAGCGAAAAAAAATTCCAGAGTGTGCTTTTCCCTTGTTTACGTGCCGCGCCGTGATTTTGTTAGTGTTCTAGACCAGCAGGTCGACCTCAGGTATATATTCGTAATGGTAGGCCTGCACCACCACCTCAGGTACGAGATGATGTCCATATTCCTAAACTGAAATTGAATATTCCACCATTTGAGGGTAGATATGTTCCTGATATATATCTTACTTGGGAGTTAGAAACTGAACAACGATTTACATGTTTACAATATCCTGAGGAGAGACGAGTTGCTGCTGCTGTTTGTGCTTTCACTAGTTTTGCATGTGTATGGTGGTCTGAACATTGTAGATTATATCCTATTCCAACTACTTGGGCTGCTTTGAAAACTGCTATGCGTACGCGTTGGGTTCCACCATATTATCAACGTGAATTGCTTCAAAAATTGCAGCGTTTAAGACAAGGAAAAAATTCTGTAGAAGAATATTATCAGGAATTACAAACTGGCATGATTAGATGTGGTATTGTTGAGGAGAATGAAGCTATGCTTGCACGTTTTCTGGGTGGATTAAATAGAGAGATGCAAATCTCCGCGTGTGATGATTGCTACCGCGGATGGTGGATATGAGTCCGCTAGTGACTATGATGAGGAGACTTTGGCTCTTATTACACGTGAAGAACATGGTGGAGATGATTCTGATCATGAGACGCAATACATGGCTCCTGAAGACGCTGACAGGTATGAATGTTTAGTTGCTCAACGTGTTTTGAGTGTGCAGGTCACACAAGCTGAGCAAAATCAGAGGCACAATTTGTTCCATACCAAGGGAGTTGTGAAGGAACGTTCTGTGCGCGTCATCATAGACGGAGGGAGCTGCAACAACTTGGCTAGCATGGAGATGGTGGAGAAGCTTTCTCTCACCACAAGACCACATCCACATCCTTACTACATCCAATGGTTCAACAACAGCGGCAAGGTTAAGGTAACACGTACTGTTCGTGTGCATTTTAGTATCTCTACATATGCTGATTATGTTGATTGTGATGTGGTACCTATGCAAGCATGTTCCTTATTACTTGGTAGACCATGGCAATTTGATAAAAATTCTGTACACCATGGTAGAAACAATCACTATACTCTTGTTCATAAGGATAAAAATATTACTTTGCTTCCTATGACTCCTGATTCCATTTTGAAAGATGATATTAATAGAGCTAATAAAGCACAACACGAGAAGAATAAGAGTGAAAATCAGTTTGTGGCAAAAGAATTTGAGCAACAAATGAAGCCTAATAATAAACCATCTAGTGTTGCTTCTGAAATTAAATTGAAAAGTGCATGTTTATTTGCCACCAAATCTGATATTGATGAGCTAGATTTCAGCAAATCTGTTTGCTATGTTTTTGTGTGCAAAGAGGCATTATTTTCATTCGAGGACGTGCCTTCCTCTTTGCCTCCTGCTGTCACTAACATTTTGCAGGAGTTCGCTGACGTTTTTCCACAAGACGTGCCACCGGGATTACCGCCTATTCGAGGGATTGAGCATCAGATTGACTTAATTCCCAGTGCTTCACTGCCAAACCGTGCACCATACCGTACCAATCCAGAGGAGACGAAGGAGATTATGCGTCAAGTACAAGAGCTTCTCGACAAAGGTTATATACGCGAATCCC
This sequence comes from Triticum dicoccoides, assembly GCF_002162155.2. NCBI lineage: Eukaryota > Viridiplantae > Streptophyta > Magnoliopsida > Poales > Poaceae > Triticum > Triticum dicoccoides. Next base: position 294,777,102 of record NC_041390.1, read on the forward strand.
TTAGTCCTTGTGCTGTTCCTATTATTCTAGTGCCGAAAAAGGATGGTACATCACGTATGTGTGTTGATTGTAGAGGCATTAATAATATTACTATTCGTTATCGTCATCCTATTCCTAGGCTAGATGATATGCTTGATGAATTGAGTGGCTCTACAATATTCTCCAAAGTTGATTTACGTAGTGGATACCATCAAATTCGTATGAAATTGGGAGATGAATGGAAAACAGCATTCAAAACTAAGTTTGGATTATATGAGTGGTTAGTCATGCCTTTTGGGTTAACTAATGCACCTAGTACTTTCATGAGATTAATGAACGAATTTTTACGTGCTTTCATTGGACGATTTGTGGTAGTTTACTTTGATGACATATTGATTTATAGCAGATCTTTGGAAGAACATTTGGAACATTTACGTGCTGTTTTTATTGCTCTACGTGATGCACGTTTGTTTGGTAACCTTGGGAAGTGCACCTTTTGCACCGACCGAGTATCTTTTCTTGGCTATGTTGTTACTCCACAGGGAATTGAAGTTGATAAAGCCAAGATTGAAGCTATTGAGAGTTGGCCGCAACCCAAAACGGTCACACAAGTGAGGAGTTTTCTTGGCCTCGCTGGATTCTATAGGCGTTTTGTGAGAGATTTCAGCACCATTGCTGCACCTCTCAATGAGCTTACAAAGAAAGATGTGCCTTTTCTTTGGGGTACCGCACAGGAAGAAGCCTTCTCCGTATTGAAAGATAAGTTGACACATGCTCCTTTACTCCAACTTCCTGATTTTAATAAGACTTTTGAGCTTGAATGTGATGCTAGTGGAATTGGATTAGGAGGTGTGTTATTATAAGATGGCAAACCCGTTGCATACTTTTCTGAAAAATTGAGTGGGCCTAGTCTGAATTATTCTACTTATGATAAATAATTATATGCTCTTGTTCGGACTTTAGAAACATGGCAACATTATTTATGGCCCAAAGAATTTGTTATACATTCTGATCATGAATCTTTGAAACATATTAAAAGTCAAGCTAAACTGAATCGTAGACATGCTAAATGGGTTGAATTCATTGAGACTTTCCCTTATGTCATTAAACACAAGAAGGGAAAAGAAAATGTTATTGCTGATGCATTGTCTCGTCGCTATACTATGCTTTCACAACTTGACTTCAAAATATTTGGTTTGGAGACCATCAAAGATCAATATGTGCATGATGCTGATTTTAAAGATGTAATGCAGAATTGTAAATAAGGAAGAATGTGGAACAAGTTTGTCGTTAACGATGGATTTGTGTTTCGTGCTAAGAAGCTATGCATTCCGGCTAGCTCCGTTCGTCTTTTGTTGTTGCAGGAGGCGCATGGAAGAGGATTAATGGGACACTTTGGCATGAAGAAGACGGAGGACGTACTTGCTACACATTTCTTTTGGCCAAAGATGAGACGGGATGTTGAGCGTTTTATTGCTCGATGCACTACATGTCAAAAAGCTAAGTCACGACTCAATCCTCATGGTTTATATATGCCTTTGCCTGTACCTAGTGTTCCTTGGGAGGATATATCTATGGACTTTGTTTTAGGTTTACCTTGAACAAAGAAGGGGAGGGATAGCATATTTGTTGTCGTGGATAGATTCTCGAAAATGGCACACTTTATACCATGTCATAAAAGCGATGATGCTGTTAATGTTGCTGATTTGTTCTTTCGTGAAATTATTCGCTTGCATGGTGTGCCAAATACTATTGTTTCAGATCGTGATACTAAATTTCTTAGCCACTTTTGGAGATGTTTATGGGCTAAGTTGGGGACTAAACTGCTTTTTAGTACTACTTGTCACCCCCAAACTGATGGACAAACTGAAGTAGTCAATAGAACATTGTCTACTATGCTTAGGGCTGTTTTGAAGAATAATAAGAAAATGTGGGAGGAATGCTTGCCTCATATTGAATTTGCTTATAATCGTTCATTGCATTCTACTACTAAGATGTGCCCTTTTGAAGTTGTGTACGGTTTCCTACCTCGTGCACCTATTGATTTGTTGCCTCTTCCATCTTCGGAGAAGGTTAATTTTGATGCTAAACAACGTGCTGAATTGATTTTAAAAATGCATGAGTTAACTAAGGAAAACATTGAGCGCATGAATGCTAAATATAAACTTGCTGGAGATAAGGGTAGAAAACATGTTGTGTTTGCACCTGGAGATCTTGTTTGGTTACATTTGCGTAAGGATAGATTTCCTGATTTGCGCAAATCAAAGTTAATGCCACGTGCTGATGGTCCCTTTAAGGTGTTAGAGAAAATAAATGATAATGCATATAAACTTGAGCTGCCTGCAGATTTTGGGGTTAGTCCCACTTTTAACATTGCAGATTTGAAGCCTTATTTGGGTGAGGAAGATGAACTTCCGTCGAGGACGACTTCATTTCAAGAAGGGGAGGATGATAAGGACATCAATACAATTGTTACACCCACAACCCCTGCTGCTATACATACTGGACCAATTACTAGAGCTCGTGCACGCCAACTAAATTACCAGGTACTTTCGTTTCTTGGTAATGATTCTAATGTTCATGAGAATATGATGCTGCCTAAATTGGATACATTTGTTTTGCTTACAAATGAAGGGCCTAGCTTGGAGAAGGATGAACATTGGAGCAAGAACAAGCATGGAGATGATGGCATGCGCAAGGGAAACATGAACGGAGTTACAAGTGATGATTTCAGGACTTTGAAGCCACCATAATGGGTGCATGAAGCCTTGGACGAAATATACAAGATGCCACTTCATAAATTTCATCCCGAGGCTATTTTAGGTGCTGCGTCACCTTATTATTGGGCCAGGCCCATGTAATTTCGAAATACATAAGTATAGGCTATTTTTAGAGTCCGTATGTGTGGGGAAACAAGAGATAGGGTTGATTTCGGACCCCTCCACCAAGGGCCACGAAATTTCCCCCCTCTTCCTCCATATATACAGCCCTTAGGGCATCGTTTAGACTTTGGGTTTTGTTTAGATTAAAAGTTCGCCATAGCTGCAACTTCGCGTACTTCGTTTGTGTTCAACGACCAGACAAAGGCGTCACAGAACCCCACCTTGATCAATAAAGCTTTCATCTTATATTCGCAATATCCAGATTGCAATCTTAGTTTCTTGCTTGTTCTTCGTTTGCTCGCAGGAAACAGACCCTCGTGGTCAGGTTGATCGTGCTCCGGCGTGGTCAATAACCTCTCGGAGTTGGTTTAGCGATTGCTAAGGCGCGACGTCCTCGCACGTTCGTAGTCGGATCGTCAAAGTCGACTTCCACCAAAGCGATATCCATCATCTCATCGAAAGACGGGACACCTTTGCCTCTATCATAATGCCTCTACAATCAACACACATACGTGATGTACCATCCTTTTTCGGCACTAGAATAATAGGAACAGCACAAGGACTAAGGGATTCGCGTATATAACCTTTGTCGAGAAGCTCTTGTACTTGACGCATAATCTCCTTCGTCTCCTCTGGATTGGTACGGTATGGTGCACGGTTTGGCAGTGAAGCACCGGGAATTAAGTCAATCTGATGCTCAATCCCTCGAATAGGCGGTAATCCCGGTGGCACGTCTTGTGGAAAAACGTCAGCGAACTCCTGCAAAATGTTAGTGACAGCAGGAGGCAAAGAGGAAGGCACGTCCTCGAATGAAAATAATGCCTCTTTGCACACAAAAGCATAGCAAACAGATTTGCTGAAATCTAGCTCATCAATATAAGATTTGGTGGCAAATAAACATGCACTTTTCAATTTAATTTCAGAAGCAACACTAGATGGTTTATTATTAGGCTTCATTTGTTGCTCAAATTCTTTTGCCACAATCTGATTTTCACTCTTATTCTTCTCCTGTTGTGCTTTATTAGCTCTATTAATATCATCTTTCAAAATGGAATCAGGAGTCATAGGAAGCAAAGTAATATTTTTATCCTTATGAACAAGAGTATAGTGATTGTTTCTACCATGGTGTACAGAATTTTTATCAAATTGCCATGGTCTACCAAGTAATAAGGAACATGCTTGCATAGGTACCACATCACAATCAACATAATCAACATATGTAGAGATACTAAAATGCACACGAACAGTACGCGTTACCTTAACCTTGCCGCTGTTGTTGAACCATTGGATGTAGTAAGGATGTGGATGTGGTCTTGTGGTGAGAGAAAGCTTCTCCACCATCTCCATGCTAGCCAAGTTGTTGCAGCTCCCTCCGTCTATTATGACGCGCACAGAACGTTCCTTCACAACTCCCTTGGTATGGAACAAATTGTGCCTCTGATTTTGCTCAGCTTGTGTGACCTGCACACTCAAAACACGTTGAGCAACTAAACATTCATACCTGTCAGCGTCTTCAGGAGCCATGTATTGCGTCTCATGATCAGAATCATCTCCACCATGTTCTTCACGTGTAATAAGAGCCAATGTCTCCTCATCATAGTCACTAGCGGACTCATATCCACCATCTGCGGTAGCAATCATCACACGCGGAGCTTTGCATTCCCTCGCATAATGACCTCCTCCCTTACAACGACGACAAATAATATCACTTGTGTGCCCTGTTGATGCCATGGAAGAAGAAGAACGCTGTGCAGGCCCCGCAGGTGCGCTCTTGGCAGATAATGGTGGTTGTGCCTGTTTTCTTGTATCACGGCTGGAGGTGGCACCGGATGGAGGTGCTGGTGCAGTTGAAGTAGAAGATGCACGTGGTGTCCATGATGAAGGTCGGCCTGCAGAAAAGTTAGTTCGCCCCAATGCTTGTCGATCCTGCACTTCACGTTCAGCTTTACAAGCAAGATGGAATAAACGAGTGATATTAGTATACTCCTTATAGTCTAGAATGGTCTGAATCTCTCTATTTAATCCACCCAGAAAACGTGCAAGCATAGCTTCATTCTCCTCAACAATACCACATCTAATCATGCCAGTTTTTAATTCCTGATAATATTCTTCTACAGAATTTTTCCCTTGTCTTAAACGCTGCAATTTTTGAAGCAATTCACGTTGACAATATGGTGGAACCCAACGCGTACGCATAGCAGTTTTCAAAGCAGCCCAAGTAGTTGGAATAGGATATAATCTACAATGTTCAGACCACCATACACATGCAAAACTAGTGAAAGCACAAACGGCAGCAGCAACTCGTCTCTCCTCAGGATATTGTAAACATGTAAATCGTTGTTCAGTTTCTAACTCCCAAGTAAGATATATATCAGGAACATATCTACCCTCAAATGGTGGAATATTCAATTTCAGTTTAGGAATATGGACATCATCTCGTACCTGAGGTGGTGGTGCAGGCCTACCATTACGAATATATACCTGAGGTCGACCTGCTGGTGGTGGTACAGGTGGCTGCACGTAGTGTTGATTTTGATCAACCTCATCCTCATAGTCTCCCACATAAGCATCCTCCTCCGCATCAGCAGCAGGAGCCACAGAAGTATCAACAGCAGCACCAACAGTTTGGCCAAACGCAAGAGGAACACGGCTTGCTCGGCGGAGGTCTGCTTCGCGACGTGGAGGTAGTCGTTGTTGTTGTTGTTGTTGGAGAGGTGCGTTAGCTGCAACGGGTGGTGGTGGTGGAAGACGCGCGAGCAATTCATTAAACTTGTTATCGAGCTTTGTTTCGAACGTCTTCTCAAAGCCAGTGATCTTCTCCATGGCCTCTTCAAAATTGTTCAGCACATCTTGCACCTGTTCAGTCATCATTTGCTGAAACTTATCATGAAGCTCCTTGTTCGATAAATTCTCCCAGTCAATCTCGTCGGCTTGTGATCCTGGCATGGTTAGCAGTAATAGAAACACACAAGAATATGATCCTACAGACTACGAACAAGTGGTGGTGGTGGGTGTCACAAATCCGTCAAGCAAATCTCAAATTCTTACCAGTTCTTACCCAGCAGCAGGCGGTGATCGGCAACCGTTGTAGTCAAAAACTCTCAAAGCTTGGATAGAGCAATTACCAGGGAGAGTCAAACGCACGACGTAGATGTATGTGGAGCTGGGAAGGCTTATAATATGGTAGCAAAAAGGGTCAGCAATAATCAATTCAGAGATGCAAAGTTGAATAAACGCTCAACGACGGTACTGTGCTGGTCCTAGGCTAGACTGTGCTAGAGACGCGAGCCTAGAACACTAACAAAATCACGACGCGGCACGTAAACAAGGGAAAAGCACACTCTGGAAAATTTTCTTTTCGCTCTTTTTTTTGCGCTCTTTTTTTTCGCTGCTTTTTTTTTTGCGAAAAATTACTATAATGGCGAATGTCTCAAAACTCTTCTTAGCTCAAACTGACAGGATGGGCACGAAATTTTTTTGACCAATTTTTTTTTTTGACTGCCCGGACCCAAAAACTGGAAACGGGTCAAAAAAAACTTCCTATAATGGCACCTGTCTCAAAACACTCAGAAACACCTAAAAATAGGATAGCTAGAAATTTTTTCGAAAAATGCGTTTTCGAAAAATTTTGGGCCTAAACGGAGCGTGGCTACCCGACTCTTCTTTTTTTTTCCGAAACCTACTCCGGCAAGGAAACACGAATCGGAATCTAGATGGATCCCGAAAACAAACCTAATAAGCAAAGAACTCGGATTGGTGGTGGATATATGGTGGTGGTATATGGCAGCGGTGGTGGTAGCGGTGGTAGTATATGGATATGGATTGGTGGTGGTATATGGACACGGATTGGTGGTGGTATATGGATACGGATTCGGTGCGGTGGTGGTAGATGGCAGGGGCGATGATGATGGTGCGGCGGCGGCGTGACAACTTATGACCAGAACTCGAAACTCTAAAAGACTAGACTCTAAGACCAGCAACTAGACACGACGATGCAACCGCAAATTCAACAAAGCAAAACCCTAAAAAGATTATGCAAAGGCTCAGATTGGTTCGGATATGATGAACTAACCCTAATTTTTTTTTGTGGCTTTTTCATGGACTGTAGGTATGAAGAACAGACTCGATCTAAACTACGAAAAACTGTAAAATCTCACCGAGCAACCTGGAAATCTGATACCACTTGATAGAGGCAAAGGTGTCCCGTCTTTCGATGAGATGGTGGATTTCGCTTTGGTGGAAGTCGACTTTGACGATTCGACTACGAACGTGCGAGGACGTCGCGCCTTAGCAATCGCTAAACCAACTCCGAGAGGTTATTGACCATGCCGGAGCACGATCAACCTGACCTCGAGGGTCTGTTTCCTGCAAGCAAACGAAGAACAAGCAAGAAACTAAGATTGCAATCTGGATATTGCGAATATAAGATGAAAGCTTTATTGATCAAGGTGGGGTTCTGTGACGCCTTTGTCTGGTCGTTGAACACAAACGAAGTACGCGAAGTTGCAGCTATGGCGAACTTTTAATCTAAACAAAACCCAAAGTCTAAACGATGCCCTAAGGGCTGTATATATGGAGGAAGAGGGGGGGAATTTCGTGGCCCTTGGTGGAGGGGTCCGAAATCAACCCTATCTCTTGTTTCCCCACACATACGGACTCTAAAAATAGCCTATACTTATGTATTTCGAAATTACATGGGCCTGGCCCAATAATAAGGTGACGCAGCACCTAAAATAGCCTCGGGACGAAATTTATGATGTGGCATCTTGTATATTTCGTCCAAGGCTTCATGCACCCATTATGGTGGCTTCAAAGTCCTGAAATCATCACTTGTAACTCCGTTCTTGTTCCCCTTGCGCATGCCATCATCTCCATGCTTGTTCTTGCTCCAATGTTCATCCTTCTCCAAGCTAGGCCCTTCATTTGTAAGCAAAACAAATGTATCCAATTTAGGCAGCATCATATTCTCATGAACATTAGAATCATTACCAAGAAACGAAAGTACCTGGTAATTTAGTTGGCGTGCACGAGCTCTAGTAATTGGTCCAGTATGTATAGCAGCAGGGGCTGTGGGTGTAACAATTGTATTGATGTCCTCATCAGCACACAAGTGATATTATTTGTCGTCGTTGTAAGGGAGGAGGTCATTATGCGAGAGAATGCAAATCTCCGCGTGTGATGATTGCTACCGCGGATGGTGGATATGAGTCCGCTAGTGACTATGATGAGGAGACTTTGGCTCTTATTACATGTGAAGAACATGGTGGAGATGATTCTGATCATGAGACGCAATACATGGCTCCTGAAGACGCTGACAGGTATGAATGTTTAGTTGCTCAACGTGTTTTGAGTGTGCAGGTCACACAAGCTGAGCAAAATCAGAGGCACAATTTGTTCCATACCAAGGGAGTTGTGAAGGAACGTTCTGTGCGCGTCATAATAGACGGAGGGAGCTGCAACAACTTGGCTAGCATGGAGATGGTGGAGAAGCTTTCTCTCACCACAAGACCACATCCACATCCTTACTACATCCAATGGTTCAACAACAGCGGCAAGGTTAAGGTAACAAGTACTGTTCGTGTGCATTTTAGTATCTCTACATATGCTGATTATGTTGATTGTGATGTGGTACCTATGCAAGCATGTTCCTTATTACTTGGTAGACCATGGCAATTTGATAAAAATTCTGTACACCATGGTAGAAACAATCACTATACTCTTGTTCATAAGGATAAAAATATTACTTTGCTTCCTATGACTCCTGATTCCATTTTGAAAGATGATATTAATAGAGCTAATAAAGCACAACAGGAGAAGAATAAGAGTGAAAATCCGATTGTGGCAAAAGAATTTGAGCAACAAATGAAGCCTAATAATAAACCATCTAGTGTTGCTTCTGAAATTAAATTGAAAAGTGCATGTTTATTTGCCACCAAATCTGATATTGATGAGCTAGATTTCAGCAAATCTGTTTGCTATGTTTTTGTGTGCAAAGAGGCATTATTTTCATTCGAGGACGTGCCTTCCTCTTTGCCTCCTGCTGTCACTAACATTTTGCAGGAGTTCGCTGACGTTTTTCCACAAGACGTGCCACCGGGATTACCGCCTATTCGAGGGATTGAGCATCAGATTGACTTAATTCCCGGTGCTTCACTGCCAAACCGTGCACCATACCGTACCAATCCAGAGGAGACGAAGGAGATTATGCGTCAAGTACAAGAGCTTCTCGACAAAGGTTATATACGCGAATCCCTTAGTGATAGAGGCGAAGGTGTCCCGTCTTTCGATGAGATGATGGATTTCGCTTGGTGGAAGTCGACTTTGACGATCCGACTACGAACGTGCGAGGACGTCGCGCCTTAGCAATCGCTAAACCAACTCCGAGAGGTTATTGACCACGCCGGAGCACGATCAACCTGACCACGAGGGTCTGTTTCCTGCGAGCAAACGAAGAACAAGCAAGAAACTGAGATTGCAATCTGGATATTGCGAATATAAGATGAAAGCTTTATTGATCAAGGTGGGGTTCTGTGACGCCTTTGTCTGGTCGTTGAACACAAACGAAGTACGCGAAGTTGCAGCTATGGCGAACTTTTAATCTAAACAAAACCCAAAGTCTAAACGATGCCCTAAGGGCTGTATATATGGAGGAAGAGGGGGGGAATTTCGTGGCCCTTGGTGGAGGGGTCCGAAATCAACCCTATCTCTTGTTTCCCCACACATACGGACTCTAAAAATATCCTATACTTATGTATTTCGAAATTACATGGGCCTGGCCCAATAATAAGGTGACGCAGCACCTAAAATAGCCTCGGGACGAAATTTATGAAGTGGCATCTTGTATATTTCGTCCAAGGCTTCATGCACCCATTATGGTGGCTTCAAAGTCCTGAAATCATCACTTGTAACTCCGTTCTTGTTTCCCTTGCGCATGCCATCATCTCCATGCTTGTTCTTGCTCCAATGTTCATCCTTCTCCAAGCTAGGCCCTTCATTTGTAAGCAAAACAAATGTATCCAATTTAGGCAGCATCATATTCTCATGAACATTAGAATCATTACCAAGAAACGAAAGTACCTGGTAATTTAGTTGGCGTGCACGAGCTCTAGTAATTGGTCCAGTATGTATAGCAGCAAGGGCTGTGGGTGTAACAATTGTATTGATGTCCTCATTAGAAGGAACCGTGACCTTCTTGAATTTCTTCGGTGGAGGTGCAGACCAGTCAAACTCTTCCTTGAGACCCATTTTATTCAGATCGTCTTCACCATACAGATGTGACAGAATGGCCTAGGTGCGACCGAAGACTTCATGGAGGTAGTAATGGTTTTTCTTCACTGCATTGTGTGTAGCAGTCATGTTGTGAAGAAATGAACCAAACTGACGCTTAACCCATTTATGATTTCGATCCACCTTCTGGTGAAGACTAAGCAGAAGCTCACGATCAGTCATCACACGAGGAGCAGTGGCTTGAGGAGTAGACTTGGGTGCATTGGCAGAGTCATGTGTGGCAGAGTCATCATTGGTGGAATAAGAGGCAGCTTTGCGAAACTGACCATCCAATGGACGAATGCCTTCATCTATAACAGCTGGTGCCTTTCCCTTTCCATCAACTGAGGAATAGGTCTGCTTGAGGACTTCAATCGGGGGCAAGTAGCTGAGGTGATTCTGAAAATCAGCTTTGTAGTTGAGTGAAGACCTTGTCCCGAGGAATCTCATAATCCAAGGTGCATAAGGCTTCAGCTCAAACGGAGACAGTGCAACATTTGCCAGAGTCCTCATGAAGAAATCGTGATAATTGATAGGAATGCCATGAACGATGTTGAATACCAGATTCTTCATGATGCCAACAATTTCCTCATCAGATGAGTCGTGGCCTTTGATAGGACCCATTGTCCTTGTAAGAATACGATAGGCAGTTCTGGGCACATAAAGCAATTCCTTCACGAGGAATTTGGTTCTTGGTGCCTGACCTGGCTTCAAAGGTTTCATCAGCACCTGCATGTAGTGATTTGTAAGCTCAGGTTCACTATAGATGCAACGAGCTTCTCCAAGGGGAGGACTGAGTGGTAAGGCACGAAGCAATTCAGAGACTGGCGCAGTGTAGTGAGTGTTTTTAGACATCCAGTCCAGCACCCATGAATTCACATCTTCAGAATCTCCTGTGATGTGCAGCGTTGCATAAAATTAAAGAATGAGTTCTTCATTCCAATCGCAGATGTCAGAGCAAAATTTTAACAGTCCAACATCATGAAGAACACTAAGGACTGGTGCGAAGCATGGCAGAGATTCCATATCCACGTGAGGAATATGCTCATGGTAGAAGATTTTCTCTTTGTTGAACATCACTGAGGAATAGAAATTTGCTTGACTAGCAGTCCAGAAACGCCTCTTCCTAATGCGAGCAGAGTTATAAGGGTTGTAGTCTTCGAAGAATACATGCTCACCGAAGAAATCATCAGCGTTGAACTTTTGCTTCTGTGAGAATGGATCATTTGGCTTGGGCAGAGGAGTGTCAGTGAGTTGCATCACGACCTCAGGAATCGCAATCTCAGGTTCTTCAGGCTGAGGAATTTCTGGTTCCTCTTCAGTGGCAGTCTGCGTGTTCAGATGTTCAACAGCAGCATTTTCTTCAGCGCTAGTGGCTGGAATTTCTTCACGCACAGATGAAGTGGGGTGAGATTCTTCAGAGCCCATTTGAACAGTTTGTGCAGGTGAATGAGGTATTTGCTGCAACGGTGTGAACATTGGAGAGTTTGGATGCTGACTTTCCCAGAATTCATCACTTATTACTGGTGTGGAGCAACCAACGTCCACATCTTCATCTTCCATTTCTTCAATGCCAGCCTCTTCAGCTGTGAACTGAGGCATGGGCGAGGAGATGATAAGTGTTGAAGGGATCGTATCCACTTCAATTTCTTCATCAATCTGCTCTGACGAAGCAGCATAATGATTTTCTTCATCAGATCCGCTAGGGATCTCATATTCTTCACCAAAAGGAACAAGGTCCTTTGATGGCATGGTTGAGATTGGAACAGCATCAATGGGATTAGCAGATGAACTGGTCAAAGGCTTCATCTTCTTTGGAGCTGAAGAATCTGAAGTAGTTGATGCTTTCCTTTTCTTCACTGCTGCACACTCTGCAGCCTTGGTCTTCTTCACATCTGATGCAGATGGAAGGATCGGAGTTGGTGTTGGCGCAGGAGGAGCAGAGGAATTTGGTTGATTTTCTTCGGGCACAACTGATGCAGTTGCCCTGATTTCTTCAATTTCTTCAGGCGCACCACTAGTGGATGCCCTGGCAATTTCTTCAGCGGCTGGAATGCAGTCATCAGCCCTGGAACTCATGTGTTCTTTAGCAGCCTGATTGTCATCAGCGGTGCTGGCATTTTCTTCAGTAGGCTGAGCAGATGCTTCAGCCTGAGAAACTTCCTGTTGTGTTGGGGCTGCAACATTGGAGGTGAACTGTTCTGTTATCTTTACAAATCTGACTTTGGCTCCCAGCCAGTCAGCATAATAGTGATCAAATTCATCAGTCAGTTTCTTGATTTCTGATTGGAGAGCAACAAGTTCTTCAGGTGAAAGTTTCAGAATGTTTTGCTTCAGAAAGCGCTCTTTCTTGTACTGCGCTTTCTTCACCCTCCTCCCCTGTTCAAATTTCCATTTCTCTTCTTGTATGAAGTGAGTCAGCATGTGACTTTGGCTAGGAGTCAGTTTGAAGTTAGGCATGGGAGTGTTGGGGTCCTTGTGCCAAACGTCAATGTATTCGAGGATCAACTTGGGATCCAAAAGAAGTGGCACATTTGTTCCCTTGGCTCTAACGGCCCTGAATTGCCTATCTCTGATGATTTCTGTAAGTTCATCATCATCAGCTTCGTCTTCCTCAGACGGCACTTGGAAAACGACTTGCTTCTTCTGAGGACTTGGGCGAGGACCTCGTCCAGCAGTGGCCTTTGTCTTCAGGAGAGAGGGTCCCGTTGAGGAATTTGGTGTAGCTGAGGAACTAGCTGAGACACCTGAGGCAATGGAGATGCCTGCAGTCCTTTGGCATGAGGCAAGATGCATAGGTGCAGAGGACTTTGTGGGAACAGCTGAGGACTTTGGAGGAGCTGAGGGTTTTGAAGGAGTAGGAGCAGCATGAGGAATTTGCCGTGAGGGCTTTGAGGATTCTAGCCGTGAGGGCATTGTTTGTGAAGCACTTGGCTTGCACGCAGGCTTCTTTGACATAGCCTTCTTTGGCTTGACAGTAGAGGCCTCAGCAGAGGCAGCAGTAGCAGCAGTAGAGTCTTCATTGAATTTCCTCACTGCTTCTCTGGCTTGCTTAGCCAACTTGGCTTGGCGCTTAACGCATTCATCAGGATAGTCCTCACCGCGCTTGAGGCTGGTGGGATCAGCTATTTGGCCAGGTGCCAATGGAGGTCTTGGGCATGGAGGATTGAGTGCGAATTTCTTCATGTACTTGGGAGTGACATATTTGTACTCCCTCCACTCTCTAGCCCATCTCCTCTCTATCTTCTGAATGCGCACCTTGCGCTCATTCTTTGGTTTCCTCAGTAGGTGTGCAGTACCCAACTTATATTTCATCAGGGATCTCAAAAGCTGTATTGACCTCAGGCCTCTTTCCTCCTTTCTGTGGCTTCTTACCGTCAGCCATTTTCTTCAGTTGAGGAATTTGGACAATTGAATTCTCTGAAGAAGTATGCAACTTTTTTCGAGGAACGCTGCAAATGAGTTAAGTTGATGAGAACCTAGTGATTCAGCAGCTGACATGAGTACCTGTGAACAGAGTATAGTTGCGAGGAATTTGGAGATGTCATATGCGTTCTCAGAAGGTTTTTTAAAAAAGGAACAAGTTTGAGGAATTTGACCAGATGAGTCTTGAAGAATTTCACTAAGCGTTCTTTGTCTTAGGTTCCAGAGTTGTATAGATCGAAGATCCACACAATTGAGGAATCTTGAAGAAAAATGATGCTTAGAGAAACGAATCAAGAACAGATGACTTGTGAGGTGTTTAGTGTGTGAGGATATGAAGAAAACACCTTCGAAGATTTTGTAGATAATCATTCGAATCAATGAGGGCAATAAAAGTAACTTTTAATTACCCTGGATGAAGAACACGACGAACAGTGAAGTAGAGAGGTGAAGTTCGTCTGTGTAGATCTTCCACGCCCTAACTCGGCGGAGGAAGACGGCTACGGCGGCGGCGGAGTGAAGATTTCCGCGGTTGGCGCGAGTGCGGCGGCGACGAGGTCGAGGCAGTGAAGCTCTTCCTCACCGGCGACGATGAAGTAGCGGCGGCGCTAGGGTTTGAGAAGCTCGAGCTGGAGAGAGGTCGAGTGGAGTAAAAGAAGTGAGGAAGGGAAGGAGGGGTATTTATAGCCACGGTGAAAAACTGTTCGCCCGAAGAAATTGGACGAACGTGCCCCTGACCCTTCTCATTCGCTCGACATGTGTCACCCACGTACTGAGAGGTGGAGGTCGTGTGCGATCGTGGGTGAATGGATAAGTGTATCGTGGGATGCGGAACGGTTTGAGCGGCAAAGCCGAAAATTTAGATAAGATAGGTTTTAAAGTTCCATTCACAATTTCTTCAGCTGACAAGGACACAGTGAAGATTTTGAACGAGTTTCAAATAGAATGCACATGAAGAATTTGTGAATAGTTTGGGTTGAGTATAGCATAGAGGGGAAGGGTCCGATCACATTCACGTAGCAGAAAAACCAACTTGAAGAATTAGCAATAAGTGAATGCTGTAGAGGACATAAACTCATATACATATACAGTGGTGCTAAACTACGCCTGAGCGCAAAACCGCTAATTCTATGCTCCGGTCATGCTAAGCATGCTCCTCGGGTGAAACCAACTAATCACATTCCACCTCCTAGTAATATCCCGTGGCAAAAAAAGTAAGGGAATTAAATCTGTTACTAGATGCATGCACCAATCCTCCGCCCCGCCCCTACTAGGTATTCATCTACTACATCCTTGTAAATTCCCTTGTAAATTATAGTAACCGAAGTAAACTCGTTACTGGCAGGATGCACTAGCCTACCTATGCACTAATACCTTCTAGTAAAATTCATCGAAAACATAGTAATGGAATTAAAGTCGTTACCTGCCGCATACACTAGACTTCTCCACGCCCACTACTAGCTATTCACTTAATTTTCATAGTAAAATTCCTTGCAAATACAGTAATGAAATAAAAATGGTTACCGGATGTATGTACGAGGGGTAACACTAATGTGGAGCATAGTAAAACACATAAAATAATTACCTCTCTCACTTCTAGTAAAAGAGCCATCCAAAAAAGTGAAAATTGTATGATTATTTTTCTAATGAATACAAGCTGGTAATTGTGTTACGACGTTGGTCTGAGTAGTAAATTTTGAGTATCTAGTGAATGGAGCAATTTGTAGTAATAAACCTTGTAATATGCAAGAGTCTATCATTTTGTGAAAAACTAGTTTGTACCATAATGCTAATTGATATTAAAAATATGGGTTTAATACAAGTAATTACTCTCTCCGCCAATAAAATAAAAGCGTTTTTTACACTAGTGTAGTGTCAAAAACGCTCTTATATTATGTATTATGGAACGAAGGGATTACTTCTGGCCTACTAATACACATGCTTCATTTCTTGTTCATGAGAATGCCCATCATAGTAAGTTAGTAATGCTTCATGTTTGCATTACCATACCTGGACCAGTGTTACTACTCATTTTGACACGGAGTAGGAAGATGCCCATGCTAGCAATCAATTGTGTTTGTATTACTAGAACTAGACCAACGTTACCATGCACCTTCAGTTACATAGAGCGGAGGGCATTGCTAGTAATGCATCATAACTGTATTACTATAACTAGACCCAACTTTACCATCCACTTGGCACGGGTGGAGTGGCTGGATCGATTAAGCAAGCGGGTTTACTTGGAGCAGGCGCGCTCGCACGACCGTCGAGCGCGTAGAATAAACAACTTGCGCTTGGGCTCACTTTAGCGGTC
>NC_041390.1:294793655-294801602 GCF_002162155.2 Triticum dicoccoides
ACGGAAACTGTGAAGACAATGCAAAGTTGAAGAATATGAATAATTGAGGAATTTCAACTTTTGGTGGTGGCGTGACCCACCGTATAAGAATGATGATTTCAGACACCGCGTACAATTATCGTAGGGTTCTGAGAATCAAATTCTTCGTTAATTTCTTCACACTAAGAGTGTTATTCTTCATTGATTGAAGAGAAATGTTTCTTCATGTGTTGCACATCTAAGTCATCAATTTTGCATAAATGTTAGGATGAGTGTCCTTTTCAAAGAACGTTCTGTAAGTGCATCTAGTGCCACCCCTAGTTGGTTTTGGAGTATTGACGACAAACCTAGTTGAGGGACTAATGTGTTTGTGAGAATTGCAGGATAACACAGGTAGAAGTCCCTCATTGATTCGGTTTTACTACCAGAGATGACCCCTAAAAATGTATGAAGACATTGAAGTCAAAGGTGGTATATGAAGATATTCACATTGAAGACTATGACAAGATAAGACACTATATGAAGCCTATGGAGCTCGCAGACTTAGATCTTTCGTAGTTCTTTTTCTTTTGTGTTGAGTCATAGGAACCACCGTACTGTTAAGTGGGGTCCAAGAGAACCAGTCAGAATGACTGAAGTGATGCCTAAACCAAAAACCTATGTCTTCGAGTGAAGACTATGAGAGCGAATCTTGTCCAGAGTCGGACAAGTCAGCTTTTCTTGTAGCCCAAGTAAAGTTGCCGTGTGAGTTTGAAATCTAACCATTGGAACACGTGTCAGTTCCTTAGTGACCCAGGGTCATTTCGGACAAATCAGGTCGGGTTGCCAAGTGGCTATAAATAGCCCACCCCCTACAACCATAAATGGTTGGCTGCTCAGATTGAAAGTACGGCTTTTGTCGTTTGAGAGCAACCCACCTCGAAGCCTTTGAGAGAGAATTCCTTGTGAGGATAAAGCCCTAACCACCAGAGCCAGAGAGAATTGGGCATCACTTAAGCCTTCTTGTCTGTGTGATCTGAAGACTTATTACACTTGAGGACTATGCATCCTCCAGCCGGTTAGGCGTCGCATTCTGAGCATCCAAGAAACATTGTGGATTGCCGGTGAACGAAGTCTGTGAAGGTTTGGGAGTCTACCTTGAAGACTTACCAGAGTGGTTGGGCGAGGTCTATGTGACCTTAGCTCAAGGAGAATACGGTGAGGACTGGGTGTCCTGAGCTGCGTGTTCAGGACTGGGTGTCCGGGACTGTGTGTCCTAAGGTTTAAATACCTAGCCGCTCCAACCAGACGTACAGTTGTCACAGCAACTGGAACTGGTCCAACAAATCATTGTCTTCAACGAGTCACTGGTTTCATCTTCACTTCCCTTTACTTACTGTTACTCCTTGTGAAGTCATTGTATGTTTGTACTATCATTTGTCTTCACTAAGTGACTGCGTGTTCTGTTTGGCTTCACAATATCTTCCTACCTGATCCTTACTACCTAGCTGCTATTAGTCTTTGTGTTTTCACTTCATTGAATACTTGACTATGGTTTGCCTAGTGTAGTCTACCTTCCGCTGCATGGTAATAGGTTTAATTTTATCGTTTGTCTTCAAAACTTCTATGTTCTGAAGACTTTCATAAAAATCGCCTATTCACCCCCCCTCTAGTCGATATAACGCACTTTCAATTGGTATCAGAGCAAGGTGCTCCCTTGTTCTGTGTGATTCGGTTTAACCACCTGGAATTTTAGCTATGTCGACTGCAGGGATAATTAAAGTCTCCGCTGCGTGCCCCGTCTTCGATGGAACTGAATATCCCTACTGGAAGAATAAGATGCGCATGCATCTTGAAGCCATTGACGTCGACCTATGGTATGTCGTCGAGAACGGCGTTCCCAAGGCTGGAAAAGGTGTCACTGCTACTGATGTCAAGAAATTCGTTCAACTGGACTCTACTGCCAAGAATATCATCTGTGGTCATCTGACCAAAGGACAGTATGGCCGTGTGAGTGCTTTGAAGACATCTAAGCTGGTCTGGGACTGACTCTCCAAGGTCAATGAAGGCATCTCAACCCAGAGAGATCAGAGAATCAGTGTCCTTCACAACCGCTTCAAGCAAAATGACAATGAGAATGTCCAGCACACATTTGACCGACTCACTGACATCACAAATGAGCTTCAAGCCCTCGGTGCCACTGAGATTACCAAACATGAAGTCGTCAAGACGCTGCTGAGATCACTTGATAGTTCGTTTGACATCCTGGCCCTGATGATTCAAGAACGTCCTGATTTCAAGACACTCGATCCGTCTGACATACTTGAGAGGCTCAACACACATGAGTTTCAGCTTTCGGAGAAAAGAGATATCTTCGGTCCAAACTATGGGCGAACTCGTTCCTTGAAGGCAAAAGCTGTCTCCTCATCTGAAGAAGAATCTGACAGCAGTTCTGATGATCCTGAAGACATTGGAAGGGAACTTGCTATGCTTGTCAAGAAGTTCCAAAAATTCACCAAGAAGAAAGGCTTCAGAAAGTCTTCCCGATCAAGTTCAAGGAATGATGAAGCTCCTGCTCATGACTACAAGAAGAAAACATGTCACAAGTGCAAGAAACTTGGCCACTTCATCTCTGAGTGTCCACAGTGGGACAATGAGAACAAAAAGAAGAAGAAGAGCAAGGAATATGACTCTGACGACAAGAAGAAGAAGAAGAAGAAATACTCAAAGTCTTCCTCAAAGTCTTCATCACACAAGAAGAGCTCATCTGGCAAGGCACGTGCGTTTGTTGGCAAGGAAATAGATTCAGAGGAGGAGTCTGCTTCTGAGGAGGCGGAGGTGGAGTCTGATGAGGAATCCAACTCAGGCGTCGCAAGTCTGGCTACAGCATACGTTGCCAAGTCCATCTTCAACACTGAAGACAATGACTTCATCACCGACACCGATGCAAATGACAAGGACTACTCTGCTTCTACCTACTGCTTCATGGCACGCGGTGCCAAGGTAAACACACGCACTACTCACTATCAAACATCTAGCGACGATGACTCTGATTGTGGTTCAAAACCTAGCTACAGAACACTTGCTAAAATTGCAACTGAACAACAGAAAGCTATGGAACATATTCAAAAAGTGTTAGACAGAAGCGATGATCTGTTAGGTGCTGAAATGACTCGATCTGAATCCTTAATTGAAGACATAAAAAATCTTCACGTTAAGTATCAGGAACTTGAAAGTCGTCATGAAACTCTCTCAACAACTCATGAAAAGCTTTCCTATGATTATCTTCAAAGGAAGCAAGATCTTGAGAAATTGAGAGCGGTTCATGAAGATCTTCAAACGGAAAACGAGTCACTTCGCGCCAAACAGATCAGTCCCGCTCAGGAAGGATTTGAACCACCATGTCTTAAATGCATTGAGCGTGATAATGCTACTTCTGTTGCTGAATGTTCTACTGCTACTGCTGTTGCAATATCTTCAACTGTTGATGTGGTAACTAACCCCTCTGCTGAGGATACCACCGCTATTGCTGATGAGAATGCTAGGTTGAAGACATTGCTTGAAATAGGGATGTACAAAAGTCTTAAAGGGCATCAGACGCTATGTGATGTCCTGAAAAAGCAGATTCTGAACCGAAACCCTAGGAAAGAGGGTGTAGGGTTCGTAAGGAAAATGAATGCAAATGGCTCTTACTGGAAACCTGAGCAGTACCGCAAAACCATGTGGGTTGCTGCAAAGGAACCTTCAGAAGATCCATCCAATCTATCTGGCTTCACTTGTGCTAACCCCATTATCATTGATGAATCCTTTGATGCAAACTATATACTATTTAAGAATTAGAATGGTGAAGTGTTTGCCAGGTACATTGGTACTAACTGCAGGAATGGACCACCTATGAAGAAGATCTGGGTTCCGAAAAGGTGTCTGGAGAGTCTTCCTGTGAATGTCATCATGACACCTCACGTGAAGAAGACAAACCTCAGACCAAAAGCTTCATACGGTCCAAAGGCTTCATACAGACAGAGGACTCACCTGAGTCGCACTAACGCAAATGTTTTGCAGGGAAACCATACTCAGGCATATGAATATGAGAGCGGTTCATCAAACCGCCATGTTCATAAGACCAAGAACTATTCTGCTTATTCTTATGAGTACTATTGTCCGCCTGCAAGACTGTTTGCTAAGGCTTCAAAGCCAAAATTCTCAGATGTTGCACTTAGACTTATTGCTTCTAAGCCGCCCTTGATGTCGGTGGCTAAGAAAGCTTAACTCTCTTTTGCAGGGAAAGGTCTCCAGCATAAAACCAAAATCGTCTGACGCTATTGCTGGGGACCTTAAACATCTTGTAGGGCGCAAGATCAAATGCCCAAATGGTCTTACTATGTACTTCGTACCTGAATCGCTTGCTACTCTCCCTAGTAGTCCTAACCTGGATCTAAGCTTTCATAACCCACTGGTTCATCAAATATTTTTGCTTCACAATGCTCTTGGTGAAGCCTATCCCCCTAACTGCACTGTAGGGTACGACACCAGCGTCTTCAGAATGGATTATTGACATTGGGTGTACAAATCACATGACTGGCAAAAGAAGTCTTCTTATGGACTCAACCTTACGTCCATCCGACAAGAGCCACATCACATTTGCTGACACTGGTAAAAGTAAGGTATTGGGTCTAGGTAGAGTTGCAATCTCAAGGGATCAACACATGGATAAAGTCATGCTTGTTGAATCCCTTGGCTTCAACTTAATGTCTGTCTCAATGCTTTGCGATTTGAACATGATCGTAATGTTTGGAAAATATCGTTGCCTTGTACTAATGGAATCTGACAAGTCTCTAGTGTTTGAAGGGTATCGAAAAGATGATTTGTACGTGGTAGATTTCTCAGCAGGGCCACAACTTGCAGTATGTCTTCTAGCAAAGGCTTCAGAATGCTGGCTCTGGCATCGGAGGCTTGGACATGCTGGCATGAGGAACCTCCACACCCTTGCGAAGAAGAAGCATGTCATAGGCATCGAGGGCATCAAGTTCAAGAAAGACCACTTATGCGGTGCCTGTGAAGCAGGGAAGATGACGAGGGCCAAACATCCCTCAAAGACAATCATGACCACTACTCGACCCTTCGAACTGCTTCACATGGATCTTTTCGGTCCCACTCATTACTCAACTCTAACTACTACTGCTTGCCTCTATGGCTTCGTTATTGTTGATGATTATTCTAGATATACTTGGGTGCACATAATCCTTTACAAGACTGAAGTGCAGGATGTGTTCAGATGCTTCGCCAATCGAGCTATGAATAATTTTGGCGCCAAGATAAAGCACATCAGAAGTGACAATGGCACTGAATTCAAGAACACTGGCCTTGATACATATCTTGATATCTTGGGCATCACACATGAATTCTCAGCCCCGTACACGCCACAGCAGAATGGCGTCGTCGAACGCAAGAACAGAACCTAATTGAGATGGCCAGAACTATGCTAGATGAATACAAGACCCCAAGAAAATTCTGGCCCGAAGCCATTGATACTGCATGCCATACAATCAATCGTGTTTATCTTCACAAGCTATTGAACAAGACATCTTATGAGCTCCTTACTGGCAAGAAGCCAAATGTCAGTTACTTCAGAGTATTTGGCGCATGGTGCTGGATCAAGGACCCACATCACACCTCAAAATTTGCACCAAAAGCATATGAGGGTTTTATGCTTGGATATGGAAAGGATTCGCACTCCTACAGAGTCTTCAATCTCTTTCATTACAAAGTGGTTGAAACAGTGGATGTGCGGTTCGATGAGACCAACGGTTCACAAAGAGAGCAGCTGCCAAATGTGCTAGATGAAGTTCCATCCAGTGAATCAATCAAGCTAATGGGAACTGGAGAAATTATACCTTCTGAAGCTCATCCTGAAGAAAAACTTATCATTTCAGCACCTGATCAACATGAAGACAATGCTCAGCCTGAAGACATTCCTTCCAACAACGACAATGAACAGCAAGAGCAAAGTCTTCGCCCTGTACATCCTCGCGTTGCCAATGAAGTGCAGATTGAAAGAATAATTGATAGCATCAATGCACCTGGTCCACTCACTCGTTCAAGGGCAACTCAGCTAGCAAATTTCTATGGGCACTTCGCATTCGTCTCAATAACAGAACCCAAGAAACTTGAAGAAGCCTTCATGGAACCTGAATGGATTCAAGCTATGCAAGAAGAGCTTCAACAGTTTGAGCTGAATAATGTATGGGAACTGGTTAAGCGTCCTGATCCACGGAAGCACAATATAATAGGCACCAAATGGATATACCGCAACAAGCAAGATGAGCATGGTCAAGTTGTCAGAAACAAAGCTCGTCTCGTTGCTCAAGGATATACTCAAGTGGAAGGCATTGACTTCTATGAAACATTTGCTCCTGTGGCTAGACTTGAAGCCATACGCATACTGCTGGCCTATGCAAATCATCATAACATACTTCTATATCAAATGGATGTGAAGAGTGCCTTTCTCAATGGCAAGATTGAAGAAGAAGTGTATGTTGCACAACCGCCTGGCTTTGAAAATCCAAAACATCCTGACATGGTATACAAGCTCAACAAGGCACTGTATGGCCTCAAACAAGCCCCTCGGGCCTGGTATGACACACTCAAATACTTCCTGAAGAGCAAAGGCTTCATACCTGGTTCCCTAGATCCCACTCTTTTCACGAAGACATATGATGGTGAACTGTTTGTGTGCCAAATATATGTGGATGACATTATCTTCGGCCGCACCAATCAGAAGTACAGTGAAGAGTTTGGATATATGATGCAAGAGCAATATCAGATGTCCATGATGGGGGAGCTGAAGTTCTTCCTCGGTCTTCAAATACGACAACAACGCAATGGCATCTTCATATCTCAAGAGAAGTATCTCAAAGATTGCCTGAAGAAGTTCGGTATGCAAGACTGCAAAGGCTTCACAACACCAATGCCAGCCAAACATCATCTGGGTCCTGACGACAATGGTAAAGAGTTCAATCAAAAGGTATACCGCTCCATGATTGGTTCTTTACTTTATCTATGTGCATCTAGGCCAAATATTATGCTTAGTGTTTGCATGTGTGCTCGATTTCAAGCGGCACCAAAGGAGTCGCATCACTTAGCTGTGAAGCGAATTCTTCGATATTTGGCTCACACCCCAACTCTAGGATTATGGTATCCAAAGGGCTCAGAGTTTGATCTGGTTGGATTCTCGGATGCTGATTATGCTGGTGACAAAGTTGATCGCAAGTCTACATCAGGCACATGTCACTTTCTGGGACGATCACTTGTATGTTGGTCTTCAAAGAAGCAGAACTATGTATCTCTCCACTGCTGAATCTGAATACATTGCTACCGGATCTTGCTACGCTCAGCTTCTGTCGATGAAGCAAACACTCAAGGACTATGGCATTCATCTGAAGCAAGTGCCACTTTACTGCGACAAAGAAAGCGCCATCAAGATTGCCAACAACCCAGTTCAACACTCGAAGACAAAGCACATTGAAATTCGTCATCACTTTCTCAGAGATCATGTTGTGAAGGAAGACATTGATATCATACACGTCAACACTAAAGAGCAATTGGCAGATATCTTCACCAAGCCCTTGGATGGGAAGAGGTTTTGCAAGTTACGGTGTGAGCTAAATATCCTAGAATCCTCAAATGTCCTGTGATCAGGCACACATCCTAACCCTTATGCATATTGATGACTTAGATGTGCAACGCACGAAGTAAAGTATATCTTCAATCAATGAAGACATACATTCTAAGTGTGAATACATTAATGTGGAATTTGACTTCGGAGCGCCACGATAATTGTGCGTCGTGTCTGGGTCTAATACTTCCTATACGGTGGGTAACGCCACCACTAAACGTTCTATTTTGAAGTGTTTCACTCATGGCGTTACCTTGCAATGTCTTCACATTTGGTTTGGCTTCGATCTCAACATATATTCATGATTATCTTCA
>NC_041390.1:294801908-294825817 GCF_002162155.2 Triticum dicoccoides
TATATACATACTAGTGTTCTGTCCTCTACAGCATTCACTTATAGCTATGTCTTCGTGTTGAATCTTTTGAACTAAGTGAATGTGATCGGACCCTAACCTCTCTATGCTTTCTATCTCAAACTCTATCTCCCCAAGTCATATGCATTCTATTGAAACTGTCGAATGTCTTCTCTGCGTCCTTGCCAGCAGAAGATACAGAGACAACCATTAAGTCCGTTTTCAATGCTCATTCCTCCACATGAAATCCGGAGAAGTAGGAACGACCACCCGACAATCCAGGCGTGCATGAGACGTGGAACAAACCCCAAAATTCCGCATAATGGCCACGTGTTCCTCAGATGCGAATCGCCAGGGGCACCTGTGTAATAGCACAGTGCCGCCCCTGTACCTATAAATACACACTCACAGCGGTTATTATCTCTTCTTCCGCCCTCGCACGAACCCTAGCGCCACCGCTTGCCCTCGACGACGCCGGCGACGAAGCGCTTCGCTGCCGCAACCTCTCCGACACCGTCTTCACACCGACCGCAGACATCGTCCTCTCCGCTGTCGCCGTAGGTGTCCTCCGTCGCCAAGTTAGGGCACGGAAGATCGAACTGCTCGGCCTCATCTTACACTCCGTCTAGCAGTTCTTAGTGTGGTAAATAAAACTTCCTCTTTTTACAGCACCATTGATCCTATGGATTTGTCACTTTCTACCACAAGCAGTTTCTATTCACACAAGCTAGATCTCTCTCATACTGCATCTCATAACATGCCTAGTATATTCACTTGTGCTTCACAAAGAAGTTAGATTCCTCACTTGTACTGATCTGTGGATTCGTACAAATCTGGAACCAACTTCTTATCTGTGAGTGAATGTCTTCGCACGATGAGGTCAATGTCCTCTAAACTGATTTATCTTCAAAATCTTCTGAGAATGCATATGACCTCTTCCCCTTCCCTCACACCTTAATGCTGTCACAGGTACATGTCCGTGGGAGAATCCTTTGGTTCTCATAGTCTGCATTCATTTGCAGAATTCTTACAGCATCACATAAATTCTCCCGAAGCCAGTTCCTGTTGGTCCAGCAAACGAATACCTTTGAAGCCTTTGAATGTCTTGAAGCCTTTCAGGTTAAAGTTTATGACTTCAGAGAAAGCAGCAAGGAAGGGTGGCAGAAAGCGTCATGGTGAGACCTCCAGAGATCTGCCAGATGAACTCTCAGAAATGTACAAGACAGATCCTGAAGAGGATTATAGTCAGCGCAAGACCCGAATCCAATGGATTCGAAGATATTGGGCAGAACAATGGTTCAAATATAGATTTGTGACCCAGGAGTATGCTGAGAAAAACGCCATCAAGAGACCGTGGGGAGACATCCTATTCAAGAATCTTCTACCCAGGTCCAGAGATGAAGCCATTGCTCAAGGCTTCTATCCATGCATGGTCCATGGACCACAACCTGCTGATGCACACTCGTCGTCACTGCTATGGTGTCGTGACGACAATCTGTTCAAGCGCAACTTCCAGTTTGCTCAGAACTCAACAAAGCAGAACAAGAAGACTTTTGGGTTAGACTTCAACCCTGGTCCCTCAGCACCAAGGGCAGATGGCACACGAGATGCTGAACCCAATGTCATCGGTCCTTTCGCCAACCTTGAAGGCCTCATCACCTACATCTTAGTTCAAGGGACTGCAGTGAATGAGCCTGCAGCTGACACTGAATCAGAAGATGCTCCTGCAGCTCTGAAGACAAAGAAGCTGAAGAAGCCTAAAGCTTCAAAACCTGCCCCTTCACCAAAAGTCTCAAGGGCGAAGCCATTGGCAACTGCACCTCCTGAAGACAGTGTGCAGTCTGAAGACTTATCACGCGTCTCCAAGCCCCAGAAGGCCAAGATGCCTCTGCCTCACACTGGCCGAGAGCTAATAGCTGCTGCCATTCTGCGCAATGACGACATTGATCTGTCAAGTGATGAAGATCTTGCAGATGACGCTCTTGAGCAACTCATCAAGAGCAAAGAAGAAGTAGAAATCTTCAATGATCTGCCTCTCTTTGATGTCACCATCATCCGCAACTTCATTGACGAGTGGTTTGACACGCCAAACATCAGCTTTGAAGATCTGCAGCTACCCATTGGCCTCAGTGTCGCCTTCCAAGGCGCCATTG
Source organism: Triticum dicoccoides (assembly GCF_002162155.2). Taxonomy (NCBI): domain Eukaryota; kingdom Viridiplantae; phylum Streptophyta; class Magnoliopsida; order Poales; family Poaceae; genus Triticum; species Triticum dicoccoides. The sequence goes on from NC_041390.1 coordinate 294,804,059, forward strand.
CTTCAGAACTTGCTATTGCCCAGTGCATTGTTGAACTGAAGCAGAAGATTAACTATGAAAAGGCTCAGTTCAAGAAGCATATGGCCAAGCTCAGCGTGCAAGAAGTGAAGAACTTCAAGACAATGATGCACGAGCTCAAGGAAGCCTTTGTGAAGAAGTGTGCAGAAGCTTAGGGTTCGCGTGAGCGCATGAAGACTCTGGCTGACAGATGTGTGCAAGCCTATAATGAGGCTAAGAAGCGCAAGGCACTTGGGCGTCCTGGCATTGACCCCAGGATGGCCGCAAAGAAGAAGAAGAAGCCTGCTACGGCTGAACCTGATGCACCAAGGCAAGAAGCAGTTCCGATTGTCTTCCCAACTAGACTGACTGGCTCGAAGCCAAAAAGCCGGTCAACAGCTTCAGAGCTCAAGAAGACAAGGACTGCTGAGGCTGAAGCCAGGAAGAGGAAACACTCTGAAGCCTCTCCTACTGCCCCCTCTAAGAAGAAGAGGAAGACCAAGAAAGCTCGGGCTGCTTCCACAGGGCCCTTGATAGTTGAACCCATTTCTATGGTCTATCCTGAAGCTGAACGACAACTGACAATTCATGAGCCTGCTTCCACAGAGGCTCATGAAGCTGAAGACATTCCAACAGCTGATCCCTTCACTGCTGAAGACATTGGTCATCATGACAATGTAGTCGATGGTGCAGTCCTTCCTCAGTTTGAAAACAGCAAACTCATCAGCATTGGTCGTCCACTGACGCCAATTGCACAGGATGCTTCATGGGCGGATCGCCCACAAGAGGAAGAAGACTATGAGGCCCATCCCACTCCAACTCCATAGGCGTCGTCTGCGCTCCGCAGGCTTCGGAAAGGTCCAAGGCCTCAAGTCTCTGCTGAAGACATTCCGGCTGCATCAGCCGCAGAAGAAGGAGTCCCACAAGATCCCACTCCCCTGTCCCACCAAGAAGCAGTTCTCCAGGAGAATGTGCTTGTGACCGACCCTCCAGCTAGTCAAGTGGAGGATGAAAATCGTGAGGCTGCCACAATCACCAATGAAGCTAATGTGGAGCCCTCCCCAACAAAGGCATCAGAAGACAGCGAAGCCACTGATCCCGCCACTTCTGTTCCTGAGTCTGCTGCCGGTCCTCAATTCGACTATCATGTTGAGAACAAGCCTCAGGTCCAGAAGCCAATCCCAAGACTGCCAAGGTTTCTAGGTCCTGCATCAGCACCTGGCTCCTTCAACATCAATGGCTTCAGGGCAGACAACACGTTCTTCAATAGCTCCAGGAACCCCTACTCGAGGGAAAGGATATCATCTGATCGGTTCTGGAGCTATCCTCAGTGAAGCTATTACTCTTGCATTCTTTACAACCAAGGTCGCATCTTCCCACACAAGCGCCTTGACGTTGAAGCTATAGCTGGTCTGCCCTGTATGGAAGAAGCTTTAGATTGCTTCAAGGAAGTTGGACTGCTGCCGTTCATTACTGACGAAGAGCATTGGAATGAAGAGCTGCTGCTTCAATTCTATGCCACACTTCACATCAGTGGGTACAGTAGAGATCCGAAGACTTGGGTCCTGGAGTGGACGACTGGCAACATTCATCACGAAGCCAATGCATTTGACATCATTGAGGTCACTGGCTTGCCCACTCCTGGCGATCTCTTCGAGCAAGGCTGTCAGCTGCATACTGAAGCTATTGAGAGCATCTTTCAGCGGCCAGAACCTGATATGAGTCAGATTCTCAGCATGATGAAGCCATTGCCCCAAGATGCTGCTTATCCCACAGAGTTCTTCGTTGAAGACCTTGAGTATCTGCCAAGAACCATCTATCACATCATCAGGCGAACTCTCTGGCCTATCAAAGGGCACTCTCCAAATGCCAAGCTTCAGGGTGCAATGAAGACTTTGGTCTTCTATATACTTCATGGCAAATGCTTCAATGCACATGACTTCTTCATACGCCAACTTGCTGCATCAGGCATTGATCTATTTGGTTTGAAGTTCTACGCCCCGCTGATCAAGCTACACTCCGCCATCTCGTATCAGCCCTCAGCCCGCAACCATCGGATCTTCTTGCCTGACGTGGACATGTCTACTGAAGCCATATATTCTGAGCCTGCCAAGCAACCTCTAAGTCTTCAGAATGCAGAACATTTTACTCAGAACATTGAAGGAGTTGAAGCAGTTTCTCGGGTGTATCCTTTGGCTAGCACTACACATGCACCACACCCTGCTTCCACTGAAGCCACTGATAGTGCCACTGCTCCAAGACCCAAGAAGCGCACTCGTGTTCTCAACGACCGAGAGCTTCTTGTGGCTCTACATCAGAAACAGGATAGGCATCATGACTGGCTGAAGCGTCAGATGAAAAGCCTCTTGGTAGATGTTAATCGCACTCGAAATCTTGCCACCCAGAATGCTTTCGTTGCCCATGAAACCTATCACCGCACATGGAAAGGGCTCATGATGATGTGTTCTGAAGCTGATCTTCAAGAGGATGGCTTCACTGAGAGATTCAAGTTTGACTCCACACCTCCTCGAAGGGCTGTACTGCTAGGAACTCCATCCCTTGAAGACTCTGAGTTCTCTTCCTCTGCTGCCACAGTGACTGCCAAAATTATTGAGGAAGAAGACGATGCTACTTCACCGCCACCTCCTTCAGCACCTCCAAGCTCTTCTGCACCGCCAAACAACACCAACAACCCTGCTACTTCACCTACTCCTCATGGGAACGAGTAGAGGCTCTATGTCTTCAAACCTTTTTGGTCATTACTGACAAAAGGGGGAGAAGCATATGAGATTGATAGTCTTCAAGCGGGTCCATATGGGCGGGTGCTTTATATTTTGCTTCGTGCTTACAACTCTCGTTTTTGCTACATTTGGTTCTTATGAGTTGTAACACTTACAACTCTCGTTTTTGCTACTTATTTGCCACCTTGTTTTGCGAAGATAAATTCCGCATGTGCGACGATAAATTCCGCACTTAGCTCCTTCTGCAGACGTCCATTTTCCATTATGCATGTCATTATCTTCATATACTTTCACATGCATAGTGGATTGTCATCATAAGTTGAAGTGGATCTCCACAAGTACAACCTGCCATGTGCATTTGCATTCCAAAAGCAAATTAACTTATATGCACATCTTCAGGGGGAGCCCTTGCAACTTATGAAGACAATTCCTTATCCTTTACAATTTCACAGATTATATTCCCCGTTGAAAACTTCAACTAGTTTGTCATCAATCACCAAAAAGGGGGAGAGTGTAAGTGCATCTAGTGCCACCCCTAGTTGGTTTTGGAGTATTGATGACAAACCTAGTTGAGGGACTAATGTGTTTGTGAGAATTGCAGGATAACACAGGTAGAAGTCCCTCATTGATTCGGTTTTACTACCAGAGATGACCCCTAAAAATGTATGAAGACATTGAAGTCAAAGGTGGTATATGAAGATATTCACATTGAAGACTATGACAAGAGAAGACACTATATGAAGCCTATGGAGCTCGAAGACTTAGATCTTTCGTAGTTCTTTTTCTTTTGTGTTGAGTCATAGGAACCACTGTACTGTTAAGTGGGGTCCAAGAGAACAAGTCAGAATGACTGAAGTGATGCCTAAACCAAAAACCTATGTCTTCGAGTGAAGACTATGAGAGCGAATCTTGTCCAGAGTCGGACAAGTCAGCTTTGCTTGTAGCCCAAGTAAAGTTGCCGTGTGAGTTTGAAATCTGACCGTTGGAACACGTGTCAGTTCCTTAGTGACCCAGGGTCATTTCGGACAAATCAGGTCGGGTTGCCAAGTGGCTATAAATAGCCCACCCCCTACAACCATAAATGGTTGGCTGCTCAGATTGAAAGTACGACTTTTGTCGTTTGAGAGCAACCCACCTCGAAGCCTTTGAGAGAGAATTCCTTGTGAGGATAAAGCCCTAACCACCAGAGCCAGAGAGAATTGGGCATCACTTAAGTCTTCTTGTCTGTGTGATCTGAAGACTTATTACCCTTGAGGGCTGTGCATCCTCCAGCCAGTTAGGCGTCGCGTTCTGAGCATCCAAGAGACATTGTGGATTGCCGGTGAACGAAGTCTGTGAAGGTTTGGGAGTCTACCTTGAATACTTACCAGAGTGGTTGGGCGAGGTCTATGTGACCTTAGCTCAAGGAGAATACGGTGAGGACTGGGTGTCCTGAGCTGCGTGTTCAGGACTGTGTGTCCTAAGGTTTAAATACCTAGCCACTCCAACCAGACGTACAGTTGTCACAGCAACTGGAACTGGTCCAACAAATCATTGTCTTCAACGAGTCACTGGTTTCATCTTCACTTCCCTTTACTTACTGTTACTCCTTGTGAAGTCATTGTATGTTTGTACTATCATTTTTCTTCACTGAGTGACTGCGTGTTCTGTTTGGCTTCACAATATATTCCTACCTGATCCTTACTACCTAGCTGCTATTAGTCTTTGTGCTTTCACTTCATTGAATACTTGACTATGGTTTGCCTAGTGTAGTCTACCTTCCGCTGCATGGTAATAGGTTTAATTTTATCGTTTGTCTTCAAAACTTCTATGTTCTGAAGACTTTCATAAAAATCGCCTATTCACCCCCCTCTAGTCGATATAACGCACTTTCACATTCGAAGATTCTAGGATATTTAGCTCACACTGCAACTTGCTAAATCTCTTCTCATCCAAGGGCTTTGTGAAGATATCGGCTAGCTGTTCTTCAGTATTCACATGCTCAATAGAAAAATATCGCCCTTCAACACATGATCACGAAGAAAATGATGACGAATCTGAATGTGCTTAGTCTTCTAGTGCTGAACTGAGAGGTGGAGGTCGTGTGCGATCATGGGTGAATGGATAAGTGTATCGTGGGATGCGGAACAGTTTGAGCGGCAAAGCCGAAAATTTAGATAAGATAGGTTTTAAAGTTCCATTCGCAATTTCTTCAGCTGACAAGGACACAGTGAAGATTTTGAACGAGTTTCAAATAGAATGCACATGAAGAATTTGTGAATAGTTTGGGTTGAGTATAGCATAGAGGGGAAGGGTCCGATCACATCCAATGAAGAAAGACGACGGAAACTGTGAAGACAATGCAAAGTTGAAGAATATGAATAATTGAGGAATTTCAACTTTTGGTGGTGGCGTGACCCACTGTATAAGAATGATGATTTCAGACACCGCGTATAATTATCGTAGGGTTCTGAGAATCAAATTCTTCGTTAATTTCTTCACACTAAGAGTGTTATTCTTCATTGATTGAAGAGAAGCGTTTCTTCATGTGTTGCACATCTAAGTCATCAATTTTGCATAAGTGTTAGGATGAGTGTCCTTTTCAAAGAACATTCGAAGATTCTAGGATATTTAGCTCACACCGCAACTTGCTAAATCTCTTCTCATCCGAGGGCTTTGTGAAGATATCGGCTAGCTGTTCTTCCGTCTTCACATGCTCAATAGAAATATCGCCCTTCAACACATGATCACGAAGACAATGATGACGAATTTGAATGTGCTTAGTCTTCTAGTGCTGAACTGGGTTGTGAGCAATCTTGATGGCACTCTCATTGTCACAGAAGAGAGGCACATTCTTCATGTTGATGCCGTAGTCCTTGAGAGTTTGCTTCATCCATAGCAATTGAGCACAGCAAGAACCAGCGGCAATGTACTCAGCTTCAGCAGTAGATAGTGATACGCAGTTCTATTTCTTCGAGGACCAACAGACCAAAGATTGTCCAAGGAAATGACATGTACTAGATGTTGACTTGCGGTCCACACGATCACCAGCATAGTCAGAGTCAGAATATCCAATGAGATCAAAAGCCGAGCCCTTGGGGTACGATAATCCAAGTGTTGGTGTGTGAGCTAGATATCGAAGAATATGCTTCACAACCTTATGGTGTGATTCCTTCAATGTAGCTTGAAATCGGGCACACATGCAAACACTAAGCATTATGTCTGGCCTAGATGCACATAGGTATAATAAAGAGCCAATCATGGAGCGGTATACCTTATGATCGAAGTCAATACCATTTTCATTAGTGCACAGATGGCCATTTGTGGGCATAGGAATTTTGACGCCTTTGCAATCTTGCATGCCGAATTTCCTCAGTACATCCTTGAGGTATTTCTCCTGGGCTATGAATATGCCATTGCGTTGTTGATGAATTTGAAGACCTAAGAAGAATTTCAACTCTCCCATCATAGACATTTGATATTCTTCACTCATCATATAGGCAAATTCATCACTATAACGTTGGTCAGTACAGCCAAAGATAATATCATCAACATATATTTGGCACACAAACAATTCACCATCATAAGATTTAGTGAAAAGAGTAGGGTCGAGTGAACCGGGTTTGAAGCCTTTCTTCATGAAGAATTCCTTCAAGGTATCATACCACACCCGTGGGGCCTGCTTGAGGCCATAGAGGGCCTTGTTGAGTCTGAAGACTTTGTCAGGATTCTTTGGATCTTCAAAACCTGGGGGTTGAGCAACATATACTTCTTCCTCAAGCTTACCTTTGAGGAATGCACTTTTCACATCCATTTGATATAAAGTGATATGATGATGGTTAGCATAAGCAAGTAATATGCGAATAGCCTCAAGTCTAGCAACAGGTGCAAAAGTTTCATCGAAATCAATTCCTTCAACCTGTGTAGCCTTGAGCTACGAGCCGTGCCTTATTCCTCACCACAAGGCCATTTTCATCTTGCTTGTTGCGGTAGATCCACTTTGTGCCAATGATATTGTGCTTGCGAGGATCTGGACGTTTGACCAGTTCCCAGACATTGTTGAGCTCGAACTGATGTAATTCTTCTTGCATGGCCTGAATCCACTCAGGCTCCAGAAATGCTTCATCTACCTTAGTGGGCTCTGTAATAGAGACAAAAGCATAGTGCCCACAAAAGTTAGATAAATGTGAAGCTTTTGAGCGTGTGAGAGGACCTGGCGGTTTGATGTCATTGATGACCTTTTCAACTTGCACTTCTTTTGCAATGCGAGGATGAGCTGGTTGTCATTGAAGAATTTGATCAACATTCTCTTCAGCACCATTTTCTTTAGTATTTTCTTCAAGTGCATTAGCTCGACGTTCTTCATGTTCTGGAATGAATTCTTCAGCAGATTCTTCAGTAGGAATGACATCCTCAGTAGCCTTGAACTTGATAGTTTCCTCAGGTGTTGGTTCATCTATCACAGTAGGTAGGTGCTCTCTTTGCGAGCCATTAGTTTCATCGAACCACACATCTACAGCTTCAACAACCTTGTGAAGAACGTTGTTGAAGACTCTGTAGGTGTGCGAGTCCTTTCCGTAACCAAGCATAAAACCTTCATGTGCTTTCGGTGCAAATTTTGAGTTGTGATGAGGATCTCTAATCCAACATTTAGCACCGAAGACTTTGAAATAACTTACATTGGGTTTCTTATCAGTGAGGAGTTCATAGGCAGTCTTCTTGAAGAATTTGTGAAGATATACTCTATTGATGATGTGGCACGCAGTATCAATTGCCTCAATCCAGAACCGACAAGGCGTTTTGTATTCATCAAGCATAGTGTGAGCCATCTCAGCAAGAGTCCTGTTCTTGCGCTCCACAACGTCGTTCTGCTGAGGAGTGTAAGGAGCAGATAACTCATGAGTAATACCAAGTTCATTAAGATAGTCATCGAGACCAGAATTCTTGAACTTAGTGCCATTGTCACTTCTGATGTGCTTGATCTTCACACCAAAGTTGGTTGAAGCCCTGAAGGAAAATCGTTTGAAGACTTCCTGCACTTCATGTTTGTAAGTAACAAGGTGTACCCATGTGTAACGAGAGTAATCATCAACAATAACAAAGCCATATTGAGATGCTTCATTTGAAACAGCAGAATAATGATTAGGACCAAAGAGATCCATGTGAAGCAATTCAAATGGGCGAGTGGTGGTCATGATAGTCTTCGCTGGATGCTTGGCCTTTGTCATCTTCCCAGCTTCACAGGCTCCGCATAGGTGATCCTTGAGGAATTTGACATTCTCGATGCCAATGACATGCTTCTTCTTCGCAAGCGTGTGCAAATTCTTCATGCCTGCATGACCAAGTCGTCGATGCCAGAGCCAGCCTTCTGAAGCTTTTGCAAGTAAACACACGGCTGGTTTTGGTCCTGTAGAGAAATCAACAATATACAGGTCTCCTCTCCTAAAGCCTTCGAAGACTTTGGAATTGTCAGCTTCCATAACCACAACACAATGGTACTTGCCAAAGACAACAACCATATCAAGATCACAAAGCATTGGGACAGACATAAGGTTGTATTCTAAGGACTCAACAAGCATGACTTTGTCCATGTGTCGATCCTTTGTGATCGCAACCTTACCTAGACCCAATACCTGACTTTTGCCTTTGTCAGCAAAGATGATATGCTTCAGATGCGACGGAGATAATGGAGCATCCATCAATAGATTCTTATCACCAGTCATGTGATTTGTACTTCCACTATCGAGGACCCACTCAGTGGCTTTGGGTAGATCATCCTGCAGATGAATTAGTGCAGCTTACAAACTCATATACTTCATTAGTGAAGAATATGACATCCATTCATTAGATCAATTTCATCAAGCAAAAGAACAGATAAAGCAATATGAGGACATGAGAAATGAAAATTCATTTCTTCATGATTAGCCTGCGTCCTATCAGGCATACTCAGGTCTCCAGCAAATTCTTCAGACGATTCATACGTTTGGAGACCTGACCCTGCAGAAGAGATTAGTTCTTTTTCTTCACCACCCACATATGAAGGGGTGGCAAAGAGTTCATCATTCTGTGAGCTCCATACGAGAAGGATGGCATAGAAGCCAGTCCATTTCGTTTCACATAAGAGGGGTTAGAGTAAGCAGAGAAATTCTTCGAGGACTTGTCGACATAATGATTTGAAGAATAATGCACATATCCATAATCCTTAGATCTTCCCTGCGAAACAGATGGGTTAGCACGATGATGTTCATATGAGGACTTTGATCCTTTTGAGGAATATGATCCATGTGAGGAGTTCGGTCCGTATGAGGACTTGGATCCATATGAAGAATTTGGTTCATATGAAGAATTTGATCTGGGGTTCCTATTCTTCACAGGTGGCGTCATGATGACATTCACCTGAAGATTTTCAAGGCATCTTTTGGGAATCCAGATTTTCTTCATAGCGGAACCGTTCCTGCAGTTAGTGCCAACATATCTAGCAAATACTTCACCATTCTGATTTTTGAACAGTTTATAGTTGGAGTCAAATGACTCATCATCAGAACGAGGAGATTCACATGCAAATCCAGATAAGTTAGATGGATCAACTGGAGGTCCCTTTGCAGCAACCCATGTAGTTTTGGGGTACTGCTCAGGCTTCCAATATGTACCATCAGCATTGAGTTTCCTCTCAAAGGCAATACCCTCTTTCCTAGGGTTCCTGTTGAGGATCTGCTTTTTAAGCACATCACAAAGAGTCTGATGCCCTTTGAGGCTTTTGTACATGCCTTTCATGTACAATTCCTTCAGCCCTGCATCGTCAGTGATACTAGCAATGTCCTCAGATGAGGAATTAGTGATAACAGAGGCATGTGAAGAATTTGAAACATTAGCAGCATTTGAACATTCAGGTGAAGAGTTAGTAGATTAACGTTCAATGCATTTCAAACATGGAGGAACAAATTCTTCCTGAGAAGCGCTGATTTGTTGAGCAAGTAATGAATCACGCTCCTTCTAAAGATCTTCATAACTCACTCTTAGCTTCTCAAGGTCTTGCTTTCTTTGAAGAAATTCATAAGAAAGCTTCTCATGATCGGATAAGAGAGTGTTATGATGACCTTGAAGATTGTCAAACCTAGTCTGAAGTCTCTGAAGATTTTCAGTCAAGGCTTTAGTGCGATCCGTTTCTTCACCCAACATATCATCACTTTTGTCTAGCATGTTTTGAACCTTTTCTCCTTTTGTTGTTTTACAACAATCTTAGCAAGTTTAGAATAGGTGGGCTTAAGGTTTTCATCAGATTCATTCTAACTTGATTTAGAGGAGGTATATTTGAGTACCTTGGCACCCTTTGCCATGAAGCAATAGGTGGGAGCGTAGTCATCATCGCCTCCATCAGCCTTGTTGGTGAGGTCATTTTCTTCGGTGTTGAAGATAGACTTGCTGACGAATGCAGTAGCGAGAGCTAGGCTCGCCACTCCAGATTCGGACTCCTCAGATGTCTCCTCTTCATCATTTTCTTCAGATTCAGCCTCAGAGTCCATTTCCTTGCCAATGAATGCCCTAGCCTTCTTGGTGCTGCTCTTCTTGTGATATGAAGGCTTTGAGGATTTTGATGATGAAGATTTTTTGGATTTCTTCTTTTTCTTCGCATCATCAGAACTGTAATCCTTGTATTTCTTCTTCTTTGATTCCTTTTCCCACCGAGGACAATCTTGAATGTAATGTCTAGGTTTCTTGCATTTGTGATAGAGCCTCCTCTTGTAGTCACTGGATGAGGAATCATTGCTCCTTGAGGGTCTTCCAAGGCGACCACGTCTTAGAGAACTTTTGGAACTTCTTCACGAGCAGAGCTAGATCATGGCTTAGTTCTTCAGGATCACCAAGGCTGCTACCAGAGTCTTCATCTTCGGACTCAGATACCGCCTTGGCCTTTAGTGCACGTGATCTGCCATAGCTCGAACCATAGAGATCTCTTTTTTCAGCAAGTTGGAACTCATGAGTATTTAGCCTCTTGAGAATATCAGCGGGATCAAGTGACTTGTAATCAGCACATTCTTGTATCATCAATGCCAGAGTGTCAAATGAGGAATCAAGCGATCTCAGCAATTTCTTCACCACCTCATGGTCGATGATGTCAGTGGCACCAAGTGCTTGAAGCTCATGTGAGATATCAGTGAGGCGATTGAAGGTTTGTTGAACATTTTCATTGTCGAGTCTTTTGAAGCGGTTGAAGAGATTGCGAAGAACATCAACTCGAGAGTCACGCTGTGTTGAGACTCCTTCATTCACTTTGGACAACCTGTCCCAGATAAGCTTCGCTGTCTCCAAAGCACTCACTCTGCCATACTGTCCTTTGCTCAGATGGCCACATATGATATTCTTCGCTTGAGAGTCGAGTTGCTTGTATCTCTTCACATCAGCAACATTCAGAGAAGGTGTGACTGAGGGAACACCATTTTCCACAACATACCAGAGATCGTTATCAATTGCCTCAAGATGCATTCGCATCTTATTCTTCCAGTAGGGGTAGTCCGTCCCATCGAAGGTAGGACACCCAGCAGAGACCTTGATCATACCTGCGTTCGACATAACTAAAACTCCAAGCGGTTAAACCAAAATCACACAGAACAAGGGAGTACCTTGCTCTAATACCAATTGAAAGTGCGTTATATCGACTAGAGGGGGGTGAATAGGCGATTTTCTTCACTCAGGAATTTGCCGGTGAGAAAATTCCTTAGTGAAGAACTACTAGCAGCGGAATAAGTACTCAAGAGTAAACATAACAGAATACAAGCATAGTCATCATGATGAAATGAAGACATGCACAGAGTACAGGAAGCGTAAGCACACGATAACACAGGATGAAGACAAACAGACTTAAGAAATTGAACTGAGGAAATTGAGAAAGTCTTCAGTCAAAGTCTTCAAACACAGATATGAACAAACACACAACACAATTATGAGGAAATGAAAGAGTTGAGGGAATTTAACCAGTAAGCTTGGTGAAGACAATGATTTGGTAGACCAGTTCCAACTGCTGTCCCAGTTGTACGTCTGGTTGGAGCGGCTGAGTATTTAAACTCGAGGACACACAGTCCCGGACACCCAGTCCTGAACACGTAGCTCAGGACACCCAGTCCTCACCGTATTCTCCTTGAACTAAGGTCACACAGACCTCGTCCAATCACTCGTGGTAAGTCTTCAGGTGACTTCCGAACCTTCACAAACTTGGTCACTCGGCGATCCACAATTCCTCTTGGATGCTATAGACCATGCCGCTTAACCGTCTGGAAGAAGCACAGTCTTCAAAGGTAACAAGCGTTGGATCCACGCAGGATCAATCTCTTCAGTGATGCTCAATCACTTGGGGTTTGTAGGTGTTTGGGTTTGGGTTTTTCCTCACTCGATGATTTTCGCTCAAAGTCCTTGGAGGATGGGTTGCTCTCAAATGACAAGTGTCAGTTTCTCTCGGAGCAGCCAACCAGCTAGTGGTTGTAGAGGGCGGCTATTTGTAGCCTAGGGAGCAACCCAACATGATAAGACATAAATGCCCTTCAATGATATGACCATTAGATGGATAGATATTTTGGGACAGCTGGCGCATTGCACAGCAACGGTCGGAATTTTGAGTAGCAAAATCCTCAGGGCTATCATGTTCCTCACTGTGTAGGAAATCCGCACTAGCGAATTCCTAACTCCTCAGTCAGAATAAATTCCTCAGAGAGCAGAAGAACTTCGTCTCTGTCGCTGAAGAATATGACTGGACTGTATGAGATTTCCAGTGGCTTCACTCGAAGGGATTGGTAGGTGTAGGATTTTGAGTTGAGCATCACATGGAAATTTTTCCTTAGTATTTCCTCGACCCCCTTTAACAATACGGTGTTTCCTATGACTCAAGAAAGAGAAAATGAAACTACGAAAACAAAAGTCTTCACGATTCATGTTCCTTGAATGAATACCAAGTCTTCAAGGTCACACCAATTTCTTCACTTTCAAAGTCTTCAGAAGGTCTTCAGAAATCCAAAGTGTTCAGTCGAAGAACTTCATTTTTAGGGGTCGACTTTCTCTGTAAATATCAAACTCCTCATAGACTTATAGACCTGTGTACACTCACAAACGCATTGGTCCCTTAACCTATAAGTCTTCAATACACCAAAATCACTAAGGGGCACTAGATGCACTTACAGATTCTGCTGCAGTTCTATGCTACTCTTCATATTCGAGGCTACAATAGGGATCCGAAGACTTGGATCCTTTAGTGAATGACATGTGATGTACATCACGAAGCCAAAGCTCAAGATATCATCGAGCTTACTTCCCTGCCCACTCTAGGTGAGTTATACGAACCTGGTTGTCAGCTTCATCAGAATGAGCTGCAGAGCATTTTTCAGAAGCCTGAGCCAAATATGAGCCACATGCTTAGCATGATGAAGCCATTGCCACAAGACGCTGCATACCCAAAGGAGTTCTTTGTCAAGGACCTTGAGTACTTGCCACACACAGTATACCATATTCTGAGGCGTACTCTCTGTCCCATCAAAGGAAATTCTTCTGAAGCTAAACTTGAAGGCGCTATGAAGACTTTGGTATTCTATATTATAAATGGCATCAGATTCAACACTTAGGATTTCTTCATCACACAACTTGCTACTTCTGGGATTAATCTGTTTGGTAATTCTATGCTCCATGGGTGATGCACTTGATTAAGCTTCATTCCACCATTGACTATCAACCTTCAACACAGAACCATATTGTCTTTCTTCCTAAAGTTGATATGTCTATTGAAGCCATCTACCCCGAGCCTGCCAAGAAGCCACTCCATCTTTAGAATGCATAATTTCAAAGCTTCACGCAGCCCATTGAAGGGATTCATGTGCCCAATGCTGCAACTCCTGCATATCCTCTGTCTGGCAACCTGCGCATACCACACCGAGCCAATACTGAAGCCACTACAAGCACCATAGCTCAGAGGCCTCAGAAGAGTCCTCGTGTCCTCAACGAACGCGAGCTTCTGGTGGATTTACATCAAAAGTAGGATATGCATCATGTAACACCCACAATGTGACTATATCCCCCACGTGTCAGGGCACGACTTAGAGGCATAGACGCATGGTAGGCTTGTCACAAGAGGGGTAATCTTCACACATCCCATGTATTGAATAAGAAAGGGATAAAGAGTTGGCTTACAATCGCCACTTCACACAAAACGTAAATAATTCATACATCATCCAAAGTACAATCAAAGGTCCAACTACGGAACCAAAATAAAAGAAGACAACCCCAAATGCTAGATCCCCGATCGTCCCAACTGGGCTCCACTACTGATCATCCAGAAAAGAAACATAGTAACGACCCAAATCCTCGTCGAACTCCCACTTGAGTTTGGTAGTATCACCTGCACTGGTATCGTCGGCACCTGCAACTGTTTGGAAGTAACCATGAGTCACGAGGACTCAGCAATCTCACACCCACGAGATCAAGACTATTTAAGCTTATGGGTAGGAGTAGGTAGTGATTTGGAGCTGCAAAAAGCACTAAGCGTATATGGTGGCTAACTTATGCAAAAGAGAGCGAGAAGAGAAGCAACGCACGGTCGAGAAGCTAGAAGTGATCAAGAAGTGATCCTGAAACTACTTACGCTCAAGCATCACACAAGACCGTGTTCTCTTCCCGGACTCCGCCGAAAAGAGACCATCACGGTTACACACGCGGTTGATTCATTTTAATTAAGTTAAGCGTCAAGTTCTCTACAACCGGATATTAACAAATTCCCATCTGCCACATAACCGCGGGCATGGCTCTCGAAAGTTTATAACCTACAGGGGTATCCCGACTTATCCCATCACTAGCTCTCAAGGTCAACGAAGGATATTCCTTCTCCGGGGAAGACCCGATCAGTCTCGGAATCCCGATTACAAGACATTTCGACAATGGTAAAACAAGACTAGCAAAGCCGCCCGATGTGCCAACAAATCCTGATAGGAGCCGCATGTATCTCGTTCTTAGGGCACACCGGATAGGTCAAGCTACAAGTAAAACCAACCCTCAAGTTGCCCCAAGGTGGCCCCGCAGGTTGCCCGTTTCGGACCAACACTCAGAGGAGCACTGGCCCGGGGGGGTTTAAAATAAAGATGACCCTTGAGTCTGCAGAACCCAAGGGAAAGATATATGGTGGTAGGTAGGAAAATGGTAAAACCAAGGTTGGGCCTTGCAGGAGGAGTTTATTCAAGGCGAACTGTCAAGGGGTTCCCATAACACCCAACCGCGTAAGAAATGCAAAATCAAGGAACATAACACCGGTATGACGGAAACTAGGGAGGCAAGAGTGGAAGAAAACACCAGGCATAAGGCTGAGCCATCCACCCTTTACCAAGTATATAGATGCATTAAAGTAAATAAGAGATAATAATGATATCCCAACAATATCCATGTTCCAACATGGAACAAACTTCAACTTCACCTGCAACTAGCAACGCTATAAGAGGGGCTGAGCAAAAGCGGTAACATAGCCCAACAAAGGTTTGCTAGGAAGGTGGGTTAGAGGGTTGACATGGCAATATGGGAGGCATGATATAGCAAGTGGTAGGTAGCGCAACACAGTGGTAGAGCGAACAACTAGCAAGCAAAGATAGAAGTGATTTCTAGGGTATGGTCATCTTGCCTGCAAAGTTCTCAGAGTTGACGAAAGCTTGATCCTTGTTAGCGTACTCAACAGGTTCCGCGGTCAAGTACTTGTCTCCCGGCTCTACCCAAGGCAAGAATACAAGCAAAGGAACAACAATCATTCACGGTGCAATGCACAAGCAACATGATGCAATACATGGCATGATATGCAAGACATGATATGCAATGCATATGCGTGCTCCAGAAAGGAAGAATGATCAATGCATCAACTTGGCAAACCAAGTATGCCACTGGAAAGAGGAGATTATTTTGGTTGAAATCGATATAAAGATCACCGGAAATGGATGTACGGTTTGCAAATGGCAAACAAAACAAGAATGGTGCTATTCTGCGATTAACAGCACGATGTCACTTGGAATGCAACAAGAAGCTAAGGTACTGCACTCCAACATAGTAACAAAGCATATGCAAGTGATTTACAAGAGATGCTTATCAAAACATGAACACTGAGCTATGGCTAAATCACACTAGAACAGGTTCAAACAAGCATGGCAAAAGTGCAAAAGATATCAGCATCACAGACTTGGTGAAAATACTAACATGTCTAAAACAATATCAGGAAGCAATGTTTAGAGTAAGCAAACAACATGCTAAAGGAACATATCGTAGAAAACAAAAGCATGCCGTGATTCCACTAAATTCATAGAACAAAAGTCCCTTACTGAACATGAGCCAAAAAGGCACAGAAGATATGATGGCACCCATGTAAACATAGAAAGTTTTATTAACAGTTTCACACTTAGCAGAAAATAAAGCATGGCATAAACAGATTTATGATAGCAGCTTTGCGAGCTCATGCCACTCACCACAAAGCATTGCATGACAAAACAAGCATACCAACAGCAAGATGACATGTTCATGAATATAACCATGTCAAGAGCAAGTACATAGGATGCATGGATCAATAGCAACAACCATCGCAAAATTGATTAACATGTTAACATTCTGCAAGGAACATTTTATAGCAAAAGTAGAGCAAGAACAACACATGTTATACAACTCCATAATTGCAAACAGGGGCATGGATGGATAAAGCATAACCACATGTTCAAAACATCCTTACTGAAGCATCTCAAAATAAGCATGGATCTCACCGTAGCATCAAGTTTACATGGCATCAAAATAGCAGCAGGAAAAAGACTTCACAAAAATCCAAAGTCCCTGAATACAGCAACATCACGAAGCCTAGTTTGTGTGCTTGTGCTAGTCACCACATTGATCACAAAAATACAAGATAAGCACCCCTATAAAGATGGCATGATGTAGTTCAAAACTCATGTAGACCTCAAGCTCATACGATGCACACATCAAATGCAACTAAAATGACAAAACCTCATAAACTGATAAGTACCAACAGTAAAAAAATTATAGCACTCTTGCATCAATGAAAATGGCATCATAACAGAGAGTAACATACATGGAAATGATTGTAATGTGAAGAGCTCGACGAGACGAACATTTCTACATATCATATGCATGCTTTGGAGCTACGGTCACCGAGATATGACATGATGAACAAGTGCATAAAAATGTATGAATTCGGGGACTTAGTTGTTTTTCCAGGAAAAACAGAGTGAACGTTGGATAACAAAAAGACGCACATGGCGTGGGATTGGACGGGTGCTCACATTGGGCCACATGGGCCTAGGCGGCGAAGGGTGCAGGACGGGGAAGTGGCTGGATCTAGGCCTCGCATGGGACGCGGCCCACGCGGACGCGTGCGGTGGCGTGGTCAACGCTAGCGGGCGCTGCACTCGTCTGCAACCCGCAGAAGAAGTAGACCGACGGCAGCCTGGTGGCCTCTCCGTCAACGAACTCCGGCGGTTGGCGGCGCTGCAAGGAACAGAGGGAGTGAGCCAGGGAGAAAGAGAGGAGAGGGGAAGGAGCAGGGTGCGGGGTGAGGTCCGGCCTGGTGGAGTCGCCGGCGGTGGCTCCGGTGGCCGGCGATGCGAGGCAAGCGCGCCGGATCTGGTGCACCGAAGGACTCCGGCAGGGAGGCGTGGAGCGGGCGGCGGAGTGGAGGTGGGGAGCCTTGGGCGTGGGGCGCGGCTTCGGGCCCGGTTTGCCCTGAGCGGGCCCGATCGGGCTCTTTCGGTCCGTGGCGGCGGGGACGAGAGAGGAGGTCCGGCGGCGGATGATGTGGCACCGCGGGATTGGAGGAGAGCGGCGGCGGAGGTGACGTGTCGCCCCGGGGTTGGTCCGGGCGATGTGGCTGAGGGCGGCGGACATGTCTGGCGCAGCGCGGACGCATCCGGACGCGCGGAGGAGGAGGAGGTTAGGGTTCATCCGCGAAAATTTGGGGAGGGGCACATATTTATAGGTAGAGGGAGTTTGGAGTGTCCAAATGAGGTGTAGTTTTCTCCCACACGATCGTGATCCGATGGCGGAGAACATGGAAATGGTTTAGATGGGTTATTGGGCTGTTTTGGAGGGGCGTTGTGCTGCAACAGAAAAGAGGCTTTCGGGGTTACCCGGTTAACCGCTGGAGCATCAAACGACCTCCAAATGGAACGAAATTTGACAAGCGGTCTACCGGTGGTGTACCAAGGCCACTTGGCAAATCTTGGTCCATTCCGAGAACGTTTAACACCCGCTCATGAAAAGAGACAACGGGGTGCGCCGGTGCAAGTGGGAGTGTCGGATTGCAAAACAGACAACGAGGAAATGACCGGATGCATGAGACGAACACGTATGCAAATGAGATGCACATGATGACATGATATGAAATGCATGACATGAACAAAAGCAAAACGAAGACAAAAACCCAACCATGAAGGGAATCTCATAACTTAAAGCCGAAAATGGCAAGAGACGGAGTTAGAAATATGGAAAGTTGTATCCGGGGTGTTACAACACTCCACCTGATGAGGACATCAATACAATTGTTACACCCACAGCCCCTGCTGCTATACATACTGGACCAATTACTAGAGCTCGTGCACGCCAACTAAATTACCAGGTACTTTCGTTTCTTGGTAATGATTCTAATGTTTATGAGAATATGATGCTGCCTAAATTGGATACATTTGTTTTGCTTACAAATGAAGGGCCTAGCTTGGAGAAGGATGAACATTGGAGCAAGAACAAGCATGGAGATGATGGCATGCGCAAGGGAAACAAGAACGGAGTTACAAGTGATGATTTCAGGACTTTGAAGCCACCATAATGGGTGCATGAAGCCTTGGACGAAATATACAAGATGCCACTTCATAAATTTCGTCCCGAGGCTATTTTAGGTGCTGCGTCACCTTATTATTGGGCCAGGCCCATGTAATTTCGAAATACATAAGTATAGGCTATTTTTAGAGTCCGTATGTGTGGGGAAACAAGAGATAGGGTTGATTTCGGACCCCTCCACCAAGGGCCACGAAATCCCCCCCCCCTCTTCCTCCATATATACAGCCCTTAGGGCATCGTTTAGACTTTAGGTTTTGTTTAGATTAAAAGTTCGCCATAGCTGCAACTTCGCGTACTTCGTTTGTGTTCAACGACCAGACAAAGGCGTCACAGAACCCCACCTTGATCAATAAAGCTTTCATCTTATATTCGCAATATCCAGATTGCAATCTTAGTTTCTTGCTTGTTCTTCGTTTGCTCGCAGGAAACAGACCCTCGTGGTCAGGTTGATCGTGCTCCGGCGTGGTCAATAACCTCTCGGAGTTGGTTTAGCGATTGCTAAGGCGCGACGTCCTCGCACGTTCGTAGTCGGATCGTCAAAGTCGACTTCCACCAAAGCGAAATCCACCATCTCATCGAAAGACGGGACACCTTTGCCTCTATCAACATTGGAGCAAGAACAAGCATGGAGATGATGGCATGCGCAAGGGGAACAAGAACGGAGTTACAAGTGATGATTTCAGGACTTTGAAGCCACCATAATGGGTGCATGAAGCCTTGGACGAAATATACAAGATGCCACTTCATAAATTTCGTCCCGAGGCTATTTTAGGTGCTGCGTCACCTTATTATTGGGCCAGGCCCATGTAATTTCGAAATACATAAGTATAGGCTATTTTTAGAGTCCGTATGTGTGGGGAAACAAGAGATAGGGTTGATTTCGGACCCCTCCACCAAGGGCCACGAAATTCCCCCCTCTTCCTCCATATATACAGCCCTTAGGGCATCGTTTAGACTTTGGGTTTTGTTTAGATTAAAAGTTCGCCATAGCTGCAACTTCGCGTACTTCGTTTGTGTTCAACGACCAGACAAAGGCGTCACAGAACCCCACCTTGATCAATAAAGCTTTCATCTTATATTCGCAATATCCACATTGCAATCTCAGTTTCTTGCTTGTTCTTCGTTTGCTTGCAGGAAACAGACCCTCGTGGTCAGGTTGATCGTGCTCCGGCGTGGTCAATAACCTCTCGGAGTTGGTTTAGCGATTGCTAAGGCGCGACGTCCTCGCACGTTCGTAGTCGGATCGTCAAAGTCGACTTCCACCAAAGCGATATCCATCATCTCATCGAAAGACGGGACACCTTTGCCTCTATCATGACTACCTTGGATATGACCAAAAATATTGCATATATGCATATTTGTCAGGTGATTTCTAGTGCAAACTATTCAATAATCTATTTATGTTATCCAGAACAAAAATACTTCACACACTTTTGTGTTTTGTCTAATTGCAGGTGTATGGGACATTTGTACTGATGAGGACATCAATACAATTGTTACACCCACAGCCCCTGCTGCTATACATACTGGACCAATTACTAGAGCTCGTGCACGCCAACTAAATTACCAGGTACTTTCGTTTCTTGGTAATGATTCTAATGTTCATGAGAATATGATGCTGCCTAAATTGGATACATTTGTTTTGCTTACAAATGAAGGGCCTAGCTTGGAGAAGGATGAACATTGGAGCAAGAACAAGCATGGAGTTGATGGCATGCGCAAGGGAAACAAGAACGGAGTTACAAGTGATGATTTCAGGACTTTGAAGCCACCATAATGGGTGCATGAAGCCTTGGACGAAATATACAAGATGCCACTTCATAAATTTCGTCCCGAGGCTATTTTAGGTGCTGCGTCACCTTATTATTGGGCCAGGCCCATGTAATTTCGAAATACATAAGTATAGGCTATTTTTAGAGTCCGTATGTGTGGGGAAACAAGAGATAGGGTTGATTTCGGACCCCTCCACCAAGGGCCACGAAATTCCCCCCCTCTTCCTCCATATATACATCCCTTAGGGCATCGTTTAGACTTTGGGTTTTGTTTAGATTAAAAGTTCGCCATAGCTGCAACTTCGCGTACTTCGTTTGTGTTCAACGACCAGACAAAGGCGTCACAGAACCCCACCTTGATCAATAAAGCTTTCATCTTATATTCGCAATATCCAGATTGCAATCTCAGTTTCTTGCTTGTTCTTCGTTTGCTCGCAGGAAACAGACCCTCGTGGTCAGGTTGATCGTGCTCCGGCGTGGTCAATAACCTCTCGGAGTTGGTTTAGCGATTGCTAAGGCGCGACGTCCTCGCACGTTCGTAGTCGGATCGTCAAAGTCGACTTCCACCAAAGCGAAATCCACCATCTCATCGAAAGACGGGACACCTTAGCCTCTATCAAGTGGTATCAGATTTCCAGGTTGCTTGGTGAGATTTTACAGTTTTTCGTAGTTTAGATCGAGTCTGTTCTTCATACCTACAGTCCACGAAAAAGCCACCAAAAAAAAAATTAGGGTTAGTTCATCATATCCGAACCAATCTGAGCCTTTGCATAATCTTTTTAGGGTTTTGCTTTGTTGAATTTGCGGTTGCATCGTCGTGTCTAGTTGCTGGTCTTAGAGTCTAGTCTTTTAGAGTTTCGAGTTCTGGTCATAAGTTGTCACGCCACCGCCGCACCATCATCATCGCCCCTGCCGTCTACCACCACCGCTCCGAATCCGTATCCATATACCACCACCAATCCGTGTCCATATACCACCACCGATCCATATCCATATACTACCACCGCTACCACCACCGCTGCCATATACCACCACCATATATCCACCACCAATCCGAGTCCTTGCTTATTAGGGTTGTTTTCGAGATCCATCTAGATTCCGATTCGTGTTTCCATGCCGGAGTAGGTTTCGGAAAAAAAAAGAAAGAGTCGGGTAGCCACGCTCCGTTTAGGCCCAAAAATTTTTGAAAACGCATTTTTCGAAAAATTTTCTGGCTATCCTATTTTTAGGTGTTTCTGAGTGTTTTGAGACAGGTGCCATTATAGGAAGTTTTTTTTGACCCGTTTCCAGTTTTTGGGTCCGGGCAGTCGAAAAAAAAAAATTGGTCGAAAAAATTTCGTGCCCATCCTGTCAGTTTGAGCTAGGAAGAGTTTTGAGACACTCGCCATTATAGTGATTTTTCGCAAAAAAAAAGCAGCGCAAAAAAA
>NC_041390.1:294830045-294868887 GCF_002162155.2 Triticum dicoccoides
GATGCTAAACAACGTGCTGAATTGATTTTAAAAATGCATGAGTTAACTAAGGAAAACATTGAGCGCATGAATGCTAAATATAAACTTGCTGGAGATAAGGGTAGAAAACATGTTGTGTTTGCACCTGGAGATCTTGTTTGGTTACATTTGCGTAAGGATAGATTTCCTGATTTGCGCAAATCAAAGTTAATGCCACGTGCTGATGGTCCCTTTAAGGTGTTAGAGAAAATAAATGATAATGCATATAAACTTGAGCTGCCTGCAGATTTTGGGGTTAGTCCCACTTTTAACATTGCAGATTTGAAGCCTTATTTGGGTGAGGAAGATGAACTTCCGTCGAGGACGACTTCATTTCAAGAAGGGGAGGATGATGAGGACATCAATACAATTGTTACACCCACAGCCCCTGCTGCTATACATACTGGACCAATTACTAGAGCTCGTGCACGCCAACTAAATTACCAGGTACTTTCGTTTCTTGGTAATGATACTAATGTTTATGAGAATATGATGCTGCCTAAATTGGATACATTTGTTTTGCTTACAAATGAAGGGCCTAGCTTGGAGAAGGATGAACATTGGAGCAAGAACAAGCATGGAGATGATGGCATGCGCAAGGGAAACAAGAACGGAGTTACAAGTGATGATTTCAGGACTTTGAAGCCACCATAATGGGTGCATGAAGCCTTGGACGAAATATACAAGATGCCACTTCATAAATTTCGTCCCGAGGCTATTTTAGGTGCTGCGTCACCTTATTATTGGGCCAGGCCCATGTAATTTCGAAATACATAAGTATAGGCTATTTTTAGAGTCCGTATGTGTGGGGAAACAAGAGATAGAGTTGATTTCGGACCCCTCCACCAAGGGCCACGAAATTCCCCCCCTCTTCCTCCATATATACAGCCCTTAGGGCATCGTTTAGACTTTGGGTTTTGTTTAGATTAAAAGTTCGCCATAGCTGCAACTTCGCGTACTTCGTTTGTGTTCAACGACCAGACAAAGGCGTCACAGAACCCCACCTTGATCAATAAAGCTTTCATCTTATATTCGCAATATCCAGATTGCAATCTCAGTTTCTTGCTTGTTCTTCGTTTGCTCGCAGGAAACAGACCCTCGTGGTCAGGTTGATCGTGCTCCGGCGTGGTCAATAACCTCTCGGAGTTGGTTTAGCGATTGCTAAGGCGCGACGTCCTCGCACGTTCGTAGTCGGATCGTCAAAGTCGACTTCCACCAAAGCGAAATCCACCATCTCATCGAAAGACGGGACACCTTAGCCTCTATCACCACCACTACGAGAGGATCTTGTCCCGAGATCTAGGATGGCACCGGAGAGAAATGGAAGATGAAGAGGTAAAACTAAGTTGCTTCTTTGACAAACGAGTGAAACCAAAGAACCTTGAGAGGTTGAAAAGTTGAAAGAAAGAACACAACAGAGTTGAACACAATTGAGAGCACTGCGATAGAATAAAGAAGGAAAACTTGATAAGATGAAAAGAACTTGAGCAGAGGACACCACACTCCGGTTAAATGGATAAGCACAAAGAGAACACAGTCCTCACAATTCGAGATGATGAGTGAAGAGAGCAACATCACAATGCCTTCGAAAGAAAGAAAGAATGGAATGAAATGAACGGAGGGAAAACAAGATCTTGAGAGAGCACGCTTACAACAAATGCTAGAACGGAGTTGTTGGATTATCAACAATGAAAGGGATATGATCCTTGTGGGCTTATGAAGACATCTCAAAAACTTGAGGTGAAATTCTTCCACTAACGAAAATCGATACATTGAACTGACATCAACAAGGAGAAGAGAAGTTTATTTCACCGGAAGGGTAAATGAAGAACTTGTTCATTTATAAGCACCATAAATAGCAAAAACCCTTAGGGAAAGCTTTAGGTGAAATATAACCCAAGATAAATCCAAGGAAGAAAATGATGGGTTTAAATATCTCATTCTTAACAACTTGCGAATCATGAAACACGAAGGGAAATTGTCAAGAATGACATAACACCACCTAAAAAGATGAGATATGAAAGAATTGCACTTCGGAATGCAAGATGAAGAATACTTGAGCTCCTCTAAAAAGAATCTCGATGAACACTTCGAGAAGGAATTAACTCCTTGATGAACCATCATGTAGAGCCTCCATGAAGAACTCCAGTATAAAGGGATGATATAAAGAAAGAGAAGTTGAAAACACAAGGTGAATCCTTGCAATGATTTAGATGGAGATTCGCGACGAGATAATGCGGAAAACTTGGAACTCCGGAAAGAAAGATGACTCCCTTGAACCGATAATTTACTCATCGTGAACAAACTCCGGAAGAATGAATCAATCACTTGGATGAAGCAAGAATAAGAATTATGTTATGCATATCCTTCACCAATTTAGATTGATAACAAGAAACGAATTTGGCATACTACTTATTCTCGTAAAAAGGATTAAGATAGATATAGCGTCAACTTGGGAAGGTCTTCTACGAACTGCCGGTAGGATTGGAAAGAACAAATGAATATGTATGATAACGAAGGAAGAGAAATCTTGAATGAACCACTGTAAGAATTGAAAATGAAAGTAGCAAAGACACAATTCATAGGGAAGAATTGGAAAACGAATGAAGATACTTGATGGAATTTAGATACATGAGAACGAAGAGATCATGAACCGATTAGAGGATGTTTGAATGATGCACCGGCCGGTAGAATTGGGGAATGAGAGCTGAATGTTGAGAATGAATAAATCTTCTGAAATGATGGCCTCCGGAGAATCAAACTGAAAATACTCCTGAATTTCTCCAGATAGGTGAAAAGAATTCTCACAATCGAAGGCAAATATGAGAGGATGGCATCACGCTTGAACTACACATCTTCAAGAGAACGGAGCAAGATTGGGAGGAGAAACTTTTCTTCAGTCTTCAAATGCAGAGAATGACGATGAGAAACACCACCATGAATTTGTTGAGGCACTCCGGAATGAAAATTAGAAAGGTTGAACCAACGATGAAAAGAATTTGAAAGATCTTGAAGAAAGACATATGACTGATGACAATTCATTCTTACGTCAACTTTGAAATGAATTTGGGAATAACTCCGGAAAAATTAGAAGAGTCACGTAAGATCCTGGGAAAAGACCTGTGGGTTAGGGCCCACTCAAAAGAAACACCGTTGAACGATTACTTGAAAAGATAGATTGCACCTATTGAATTAAATGACTTGAATGAGATAACAACCTCGAATTAGCTTGAACGGATCAAGAATGGAAAAACGAGAATCTTCGAGATATCTTCAGCACTCCAGAACAAATGAATAGCGAGAAGTGAATGATTAAGAGGTGCACCGCCTTGAGAACACATTTAAAACGAGGAAAGGAATATGATCAACACTGAAAGCTTGAATTGAAGCCACCGGAGAAGAAAGAGAACGAAGAATGATGAAGTTGAAGCTCCATTAGTATCTTCCTGAGAATCACCAGATAAGAACATTGACGGAAAAGAATGGAGAGACTTCACATCCATAAAATAGATACTTGATTAAGAAATCTGAGTCCTCGAAGAAAAAGGGTGGGAGGGCGGGAAAACAAAGGCAATTTGGGCAGATGGAAAGGATACCGTTGAGAAAAACTTAGAGCTGATCTTGCAGATGTTGAAAATGACCAGATCCACTTGAAGAAGAGCACACCGGTTGAGAAGAAATTGAGATGAAAAACTCAATGATCAAGAAGGATTAGTATTCCCAAAGAAATATGAGAATACCGCTTAGGAAAGGTATGGAATCCACATTTGACTTCGAAGCAACTCGAATACCGCAACTCAAAACAAAACAAAGGATTTGGCTTGCAGAATAAGCCGGAAACAAACATATGATAGACCCCATATCGTATCATGTGTATGTTGGAAAGATATTCTAGGAGATACTTGAATTCCCACTTATAAACTCCCGAAACTTTCTGGTTATGCAATCAGGTGTTGTGGATACAGGGGAAGCATAATATCTTACCCAAACTAACAACTCCTACATCCAGCTGTATCCATCTTCAACACATAACCAAGAAACCTTCGGAAATCGTGTACCTCAACCTTCGAAAAGCATCCGTTATACAAGTTATGGCAATACTCCCGAACTCCCGCCCCAGTACTGGGTGGTGTCGAGGTTATCTCACCAACTGTTGGGTTTCGTAGTAATTTCAAAAAATTTCCTACGCGCACACAGGATCATGTGATGCATAGCAACGAGAGGAGAGTGTTGTCTACGTACCCAACGCAGACCGACTGCGGAAGCAATGACACGACGTAGAGGAAGTAGTCGTACGTCTTCACGATCCAACCGATCAAGCACCGAAACTACGGCACCTCCGAGTTCGAGCACACGTTCAGCTCGATGACGATCCCCGGACTCCGATCCAACAAAGTGTCGGGGAAGAGTTTCGTCAGCACGACGGTGTGGTGACGATCTTGATGAACTACAGCAGCAGGGCTTCGCCTAAACTCCGCTACAGTATTATCGAGGAATATGGTGGCAGGGGGCACCGCACACGGCTAAGGAATCGATCACGTGGATCAACTTGTGTCAACTTGTGTGTTTAGAGGTGCCCCTGCCTCCGTATATAAAGGAGGAGAGGAGGGGAGGCTGGCCGGCCAAAGAGGGAGGCGCAGGAGAGTCCTACTCCCTCTGGGAGTAGGATTCCTCCCCCCAATCCTAGTCCAACTAGGATTCCTCGGAGGGGAAGGGAGAGAGGGGGGCCGGCCACCTTCTCCTAGTCCTAATAGGACTAGGGGAGGGGAAAGAGGCGCAGCCACCTTGGGCTGCCCCTTTCTCCTTTCCACTAAGGCCCATGATGGCCCATATGGCTCCCTGGGGGTTCCGGTAACCTCCCGGTAACCCGGTAAAATCCCGATTTCACCCGGAACACTTCCGATGTCCAAACATAGGCTTCCAATATATCAATCTTTACGTCTCGACCATTTCGAGACTCCTCGTCATGTCCGTGATCACATCCGGGACTCCGAACAACCTTCGGTACATCAAAATGCATAAACTCATAATATAACTGTCATCGTAACCTTAAGCGTGCGGACCCTACGGGTTCGAGAACAATGTAGACATGACCGAGACATGTCTCTGGTCAATAACCAATAGCGGGACCTGGATGCCCATATTGGCTCCTACATATTCTACGAAGATCTTTATCGGTCAGACCGCATAACAACATACGTTATTCCCTTTGTCATCGGTATGTTACTTGCCCGAGATTCGATCGTCGGTATCCAATACCTAGTTCAATCTCGTTAACGGCAAGTCTCTTTACTCGTTCCGTAATACATCATCTCACAACTAACATATTAGTTGTAATGCTTGCAAGGCTTATGTGATGTGTATTACCGAGAGGGCCCAGAGATACCTCTCCGACAATCGGAGTGACAAATCCTAATCTCGAAATACGCCAACCCAACATCGACCATTGGAGACACCTGTAGTACTCCTTTATAATCACCCATTTACGTTGTGACGTTTGGTAGTACCCAAAGTGTTCCTCCGGTAAACGGGAGTTGCATAATCTCATAGTCGTAGGAACATGTATAAGTCATGAAGAAAGCAATAGCAACATACTAAACGATCAGGTGCTAAGCTAATGGAATGAGTCATGTCAATCAGATCATTCTACTAATGATGTGACCTCGTTAATCAAACAACTCATTGTTCATGGTTAGGAAACATAACCATCTTTGATTAACGAGCTAGTCAAGTAGAGGCATACTAGTGACACTCTGTTTGTCTATGTATTCACACATGTATTATGTTTCCGGAAAATACAATTCTAGCATGAATAATAAACATTTATCATGATTATAAGGAAATAAATAATAACTTTATTATTGCCTCTAGGGCATATTTCCTTCAGTCTCCCACTTGCACTAGAGTCAATAATCTAGATTACACTGTAATGAATCTAACACCCATGGAGCTTTGGTGCTGATCATGTTTTGCTCGTGGAAGAGGCTTAGTCAACGGGTCTGCAATATTCAGATCCGTATGTATCTTGCAAATCTCTATTTCTCCCACCTGGACTAGATCCCGGATGGAGTTGAAGCGTCTCTTGATGTGTTTGGTCCTTTTGTGAAATCTGGATTCCTTTGCCAAGGCAATTGCACCAGTATTGTCACAAAAGATTTTCATTGGACCCGATGCACTAGGTATGACACCTAGATCGGATATGAACTCCTTCATCCAGACTCCTTCATTTGCTGCTTCCGAAGCAGCTATGTATTCCGCTTCACATGTAGATCCCGCTACGACGCTTTGTTTAGAACTGCACCAACTGACAGCTCCACCGTTTAATGTAAACACGTATCCGGTTTGCGATTTAGAATCGTCCGGATCAGTGTCAAAGCTTGCATCAACGTAACCTTTTACGATGAGCTCTTTGTCACTTCCATATACGAGAAACATATCCTTAGTCCTTTTCAGGTATTTCAGGATGTTCTTGACCGCTGTCCAGTGATCCATTCCTGGATTACTTTGGTACCTCCCTGCTAAATTTATAGCAAGGCACACATCAGGTCTGGTACACAGCATTGCATACATGATAGAGCCTATGGCTGATGCATAGGGAACATCTTTCATATTCTCTCTATCTTCTGCAGTGGTCGGGCATTGAGTCTTACTCAATTTCACACCTTGTAACACAGGCAAGAACCCTTTCTTTGCTTGATCCATTTTGAATTTCTTCAAAATTTTGTCAAGGTATGTGCTTTGTGAAAGTCCAATTAAGCGTCTTGATCTGTCTCTATAGATCTTAATGCCTAATATGTAAGCAGCTTCACCGAGGTCTTCCATTGAAAAACTTTTATTCAAGTATCCCTTTATGCTATCCAGAAATTCTATATCATTTCCAATCAGTAATATGTCATCCACATATAATATCAGAAATGCTACAGAGCTCCCACTCACTTTCTTGTAAATACAGGCTTCTCCAAAAGTCTGTATAAAACCAAATGCTTTGATCACACTATCAAAACGTTTATTCCAACTCCGAGAGGCTTGCACCAGTCCATAAATGGATCGCTGGAGCTTGCACACTTTGTTAGCTCCCTTTGGATCGACAAAACCTTCTGGTTGCATCATATACAACTCTTCTTCCAGGAATCCATTCAGGAATGCAGTTTTGACATCCATTTGCCAAATTTCATAATCATAAAATGCGGCAATTGCTAACATGATTCGGACGGACTTAAGCATCGCTACGGGTGAGAAGGTCTCATCGTAGTCAATTCCTTGAACTTGCCGAAAACCTTTTGCGACAAGTCGAGCTTTGTAGACAGTAACATTACCATCAGCGTCAGTCTTCTTCTTAAAAAACCATTTATTCTCAATCGCTTGCCGATCATCGGGCAAGTCAACCAAAGTCCATACTTTGTTCTCATACATGGATCCCATCTCAGATTTTATGGCTTCTAGCCACTTTGCGGAATCTGGGCTCACCATCGCTTCTTCATAGTTCGTAGGTTCATCATGATCTAGTAGCATGACCTCCAGAACAGGATTACCGTACCACTCTGGTGCGGATCTTACTCTGGTTGATCTACGAAGTTCAGTAGTATCTTGATCTGAAGTTTCATGATCATTATCATTGGCTTCCTCACTAACTGGTGTAGGTGTCACTGAAACAGTTTTCTGTGATGAACTACTTTCCAGTAAGGGAGCAGGTACAGTTACCTCGTCAAGTTCTACTTTCCTCCCACTCACTTCTTTCGAGAGAAACTCCTTCTCTAGAAATGATCCATTCTTAGCAACAAATGTTTTGCCTTCGGATCTGTGATAGAAGGTGTACCCAACAGTTTCCTTTGGGTATCCTATGAATACACATTTCTCCGATTTGGGTTCAAGTTTATCAGGTTGAAGCTTTTTCACATAAGCATCGCAGCCCCAAACTTTAAGAAACGACAACTTTGGTTTCTTGCCAAACCATAGTTCATAAGGCGTCGTCTCAACGGATTTTGATGGTGCCCTATTTAACGTGAATGCGGCCGTCTCTAAAGCATATCCCCAAAATGATAGCGGTAAATCTGTAAGAGACATCATAGATCGCACCATATCTAGTAAAGTACGATTACGACGTTCGGACACACCATTACGCTGTGGTGTTCCGGGGGGCGTGAGTTGCGAAACTATTCCACAGTTTTTCAAATGTACACCAAACTCGTAACTCAAATATTCTCCTCCACGATCAGATCGTAGAAACTTTATTTTCTTGTTACGATGATTTTCAACTTCACTCTGAAATTCTTTGAACTTTTCAAATGTTTCAGACTTATGCTTCATTAAGTAGATATATCCATATCTGCTCAAATCATCTGTGAAGGTGAGAAAATAATGATATCCGCCACGAGCCTCAATATTCATCGGACCACATACATCGGTATGTATGATTTCCAACAAATCTGTTGCTCTCTCCATAGTACTGGAGAACGGTGTTTTAGTCATCTTACCCATGAGGCACGGTTCGCAAGTACCAAGTGATTCATAATCAAGTGGTTCCAAAAGTCCATTAGTATGGAGTTTCTTCATGCGTTTTACATCGATATGACCTAAACGACAGTGCCACAAATAAGTTGCACTTTCATTATCAACTCTGTATCTTTTGGTTTCAACATTATGAATATGTGTATTACTACTATCGAGATTTAGTAAGAATAGACCACTCTTCAAGGGTGCATGACCATAAAAGATATTACTCATATAAATAGAACAACCATTATTCTCTGATTTAAATGAATAACCGTCTCGCATTAAACAAGATCCAGATATAATGTTCATGCTCAACGCTGGCACCAAATAACAATTATTTAGGTCTAATATTAATCCCGAAGGTAGATGTAGAGGTAGCGTGCCGACCGCGATCACATCGACTTTGGAACCGTTTCCCACGCGCATCGTCACCTCGTCCTTTGCCAGTGCCCGCTTATTCTGTAGTCCCTGTTTCGAGTTGCAAATATTAGCAACAGAACCAGTATCAAATACCCAGGTGCTACTGCGAGCATTGGTAAGGTACACATCAATAACATGTATATCACATATACTTTGTTCACCTTGCCATCCTTCTTATCCGCCAAATACTTGGGCCAGTTCCGCTTCCAGTGACCAGTCTGCTTGCAGTAGAAGCACTCAGTTTCAGGCTTAGGTCTAGACTTGGGTTTCTTCTCTTGAGCAGCAACTTGCTTGCCGTTCTTTTTGAAGTTCCCCTTTTTCTTCCCTTTGCCCTTTTTCTTGAAACTAGTGGTCTTGTTAACCATCAACACTTGATGCTCCTTCTTGATTTCTACCTCCGCAGCTTTTAGCATTGCGAAGAGCTCGGGAATAATCTTGTTCATCCCTTGCATATTATAGTTCATCACGAAGCTCTTGTAGCTTGGTGGCAGTGATTGGAGAATTCTGTCAATGACGCAATCATCTGGAAGATTAACTTCCAATTGAATCAAGTGATTATTATACCCAGACATTTTGAGTATATGCTCACTGACAGAACTGTTCTCTTCCATCTTGCAGCTATAGAACTTATTGGAGACTTCATATCTCTCAATCCGGGCATTTGCTTGAAATATTAACTTCAACTCCTGGAACATCTCATATGCTCCATGACGTTCAAAACGTCGTTGAAGTCCCGATTCTAAGCCGTAAAGCATGGCACACTGAACTATCGAGTAGTCATCAGCTTTGCTCTGCCAGACGTTCATAACATCTGGCGTTGCTCCAGCAGCAGGCCTGGCACCCAGCGGTGCTTCCAGGACGTAATTCTTCTGTGCAGCAATGAGGATAATCCTCAAGTTACGGACCCAGTCCGTGTAATTGCTACCATCATCTTTCAACTTTGCTTTCTCAAGGAACGCATTAAAATTTAACGGAACAACAGCACGAGCCATCTATCTACAATCAACATAAACAAGCAAGATACTATCAGGGACTAAGTTCATGATAAATTTTAAGTTCAATTAATCATATTATTAAAGAACTCCCACTTAGATAGACATCCCTCTAATCCTCTAAGTGACCACGTGATCCAAATCAACTAAACCATGTCCGATCATCACGTGAGATGGAGTAGTTTCATCGGTGAACATCATTATGTTGATCATATCTACTATATGATTCACGCTCGACCTTTCGGTCTCCGTGTTCCGAGGCCATATCTGCATATGCTAGGCTCGTCAAGTTTAACCTGAGTATTCTGCGTGCGCAACTGTTTTGCACCCGTTGTATTTGAACGTAGAGCCTATCACACCCGATCATCACGTGGTGTCTTAGCACGAAGAACTTTTGCAACGGTGCATACTCAGGGAGAACACTTCTTGATAATTTAGTGAGAGATCATCTTATAATGCTACCGTCAATCAAAGCAAGATAAGATGCATAAAAAGATAAACATCACATGCAATCAATATAAGTGATATGATATGGCCATCATTATCTTGTGCTTGTGATCTCCATCTCCGAAGCACCGTCATGATCACCATCGTCACCGGCGCGACACCTTGATCTCCATCGTAGCATCGTTGTCGTCTCGCCAATCTTATGCTTCCACGACTATCACTACCGTTTAGTAATAAAGTAAAGCATTACATCGCGATTGCATTGCATACAATAAAGCGACAACCATATGGCTCCTGCCAGTTGCCGATAACTTGGTTACAAAACATGATCATCTCATACAATAAAATTCAGCATCATGCCTTGACCATATCACATCACAACATGCTCTGCAAAAACAAGTTAGACGTCCTCTACTTTGTTGTTGCATGTTTTACGTGGCTGCTACGGGCTTAAGTAAGAACCAATCTCACCTACGCATCAAAACCACAACGATAGTTTGTCAAATAGACTCCGTTTTAACCTTCGCAAGGACCGGGCGTAGCCATACTTGGTTCAACTAAAGTTGGAGAGGCAGTCGCCCGCAAGCCATCTCTGTGCAAAGCACGTCGAGGGAACCGGTCTCGCATAAGCGTACGCGTAAGGTTGGTCCGGGTCGTCTCGTCCAACAATACCGCTGAACCAAAATATGACATGCTGGTAGGCAGTATGACTTGTATCGTCCACAACTCACTTGTGTTCTACTCGTGCATATAACATCAACATCATTAACCTAGGCTCGGATGCCACTGTTGGGTTTCGTAGTAATTTCAAAAATTTCCTACGCGCACACAGGATCATGTGATGCATAGCAACGAGAGGAGAGTGTTGTCTACGTACCCAACGCAGACCGACTGCGGAAGCGATGACACGACGTAGAGGAAGTAGTCGTACGTCTTCACGATCCAACCGATCAAGCACCGAAACTACGGCACCTCCGAGTTCGAGCACACGTTCAGCTCGATGACGATCCCCGGACTTCGATCCAGCAAAGTGTCGGGGAAGAGTTTCGTCAGCACGACGGCGTGGTGACGATCTTGATGAACTACAGCAGCAGGGCTTCGCCTAAACTCCGCTACAGTATTATCGAGGAATATGGTGGCAGGGGGCACCGCACACGGCTAAGGAATCGATCACGTGGATCAACTTGTGTCAACTTGTGTGTTTAGAGGTGCCCCTGCCTCCGTATATAAAGGAGGAGAGGAGGGGAGGCTGGCCGGCCAAAGAGGGAGGCGCAGGAGAGTCCTACTCCCTCTGGGAGTAGGAGTCCTCCCCCCAATCCTAGTCCAACTAGGATTCCTCGGAGGGGAAGGGAGAGAGGGGGGCCGGCCACCTTCTCCTAGTCCTAATAGGACTAGGGGAGGGGAAAGAGGCGCAGCCACCTTGGGCTGCCCCTTTCTCCTTTCCACTAAGGCCCATGATGGCCCATATGGCTCCCGGGGGGTTCCGGTAACCTCCCGGTAACCCGGTAAAATCCCGATTTCACCCGGAACACTTCCGATGTCCAAACATAGGCTTCCAATATATCAATCTTTACGTCTCGACTATTTCGAGACTCCTCGTCATGTCCGTGATCACATCCGGGACTCCGAACAACCTTCGGTACATCAAAATGCATAAACTCATAATATAACTGTCATCGTAACCTTAAGCGTGCGGACCCTACGGGTTCGAGAACAATGTAGACATGACCGAGACATGTCTCTGGTCAATAACCAATAGTGGGACCTGGATGCCCATATTGGCTCCTACATATTCTACGAAGATCTTTATCGGTCAGACCGCATAACAACATATGTTGTTCCCTTTGTCATCGGTATGTTACTTGCCCGAGATTCGATCGTCGGTATCCAATACCTAGTTCAATCTCGTTAACGGCAAGTCTCTTTACTCGTTCCGTAATACATCATCTCACAACTAACATATTAGTTGTAATGCTTGCAAGGCTTATGTGATGTGTATTACCGAGAGGGCCCAGAGATACCTCTCCGACAATCGGAGTGACAAATCCTAATCTCGAAATACGCCAACCCAACATCGACCATTGGAGACACCTGTAGTACTCCTTTATAATCACCCATTTACGTTGTGACGTTTGGTAGTACCCAAAGTGTTCCTCCGGTAAACGGGAGTTGCATAATCTCATAGTCGTAGGAACATGTATAAGTCATGAAGAAAGCAATAGCAACATACTAAACGATCAGGTGCTAAGCTAATGGAATGGGTCATGTCAATCAGATCATTCTACTAATGATGTGACCTCGTTAATCAAACAACTCATTGTTCATGGTTAGGAAACATAACCATCTTTGATTAACGAGCTAGTCAAGTAGAGGCATACTAGTGACACTCTGTTTGTCTATGTATTCACACATGTATTATGTTTCCGGAAAATACAATTCTAGCATGAATAATAAACATTTATCATGATTATAAGGAAATAAATAATAACTTTATTATTGCCTCTAGGGCATATTTCCTTCACCAACAACTGCATAAAAGAGATTTTCGATGTCGGCGAACTCAAGTATTCCAGAACTGCAACGATAAAATTGTGACAACAACACCTCAGAGCTCAACTACCCGGGACACTGCCACAACCCCTAAATGTCAGGAGGACCCAAGAACAATGTTCTCGTCACACGACTATCGAAACGATTCCAAGATACCCGCGTGATCCTAAATTTTTTTTCGTGAAATTTGAGGAGAGGAGAGTCAAAACTTCTACGTTAGGAGGCCTCACCAGAGCGATGAAGGGACTAAGGAGTAAAAAGAATCCTACTCTCTGATATATATAATCCTAAGACTGAAAACATCTTGTTCTAGACTCAACAACGTCAGCGATTCGATCAAGCAGGGGGCTCCTAAGTCGGGGAAGGATCTGATACCAGCTTGTAACACCCACAATGCGACTATATCTCCATGTGTCGGGGCACGACTTAGAGGCATAGCCGCATGGTAGGCTTATCGCAAGAGGGGTAATCTTCACACATCCCATGTATTGAATAAGAAAGGGATAAAGAGTTGGCTTACAATCGCCACTTCACACAAAACATAAATAATTCATACATCATCCAAAGTACAATCAAAGGTCCCACTACGGAACAAAAATAAAGGAAGACAACCCAAAATGCTAGATCCCTGATCGTCCCAACTGGGCTCCACTACTGATCATCCAGAAAAGAAACATAGTAACGGCCCGAATCCTCGTCAAACTCCCACTTGAGTTCGGTAGCATCACCTGCACCGGTATCGTCGGCACCTGTGACTGTTTGGAAGTAATCGTGAGTCACGAGGACTCAGCAATCTCACACCCATGAGATCAAGACTATTTAAGCTTATGGGTAGGAGAAGGTAGTGAGGTGGAGCTGCAGCAAGCACTAAGCATATATGGTGGCTAACATACACAAAAGAGAGCGAGAAGAGAAGCAACGCACGATCGAGAAGCTAGAAGTGATCAAGAAGTGATCCTGAAACTACTTACGTTCAAGCATCACAAAAGACCATGTTTTATTCCCGGACTCCGCTGAAAAGAGACCATCATGGTTACACACGCGGTTGATTCATTTTAATTAAGTTAAGTGTCAAGTTCTCTACAACCGGATATTAACAAATTCCCATCTGCCACATAACCGCAGGCACGGCTCTTGAAATTTTATACCCTGCAGGGGTGTCCCAACTTATCCCATCACAAGCTCTCACGGTCAACGAAGGATATTCCTTCTCCCGGGAAGATCCGATCAGTCTCAGAATCCCGGTTACAAGACATTTCGCCAATGGTAAAACAAGACCAGCAAAGCCACCCGATGTGCTGACAAATCCCGATAGGAGTCGCACGCATCTTTTTCTCAGGGCACACCGGATAGGTCAAGCTACGAGTAAAACCAACCCTCAAGTTGCCCCGAGGTGGCCCCGCAGGTTGCCTGTTTCGGATCAACACTCAGAGGAGCACTGGCCCGGGGGGGGGGGTTAAAATAAAGATGACCCTTGAGTCTGCAGAACCCAAGGGAAAGATATATGGTGGTAGGTAGGCAAATGGTAAAACCAAGGTTGGGCCTTGCTGGAGGATTTTTATTCAAGGTGAACAGTCAAGGGGTTCCCATAACACCCAACCGCGTAAGGAACGCAAAATCAAGGAACATAACACCGGTATGACGGAAACTAGGGCGGCAAGAGTGGAAAAAAACACCAGGCATAAGGCCGAGCCTTCCACCCTTTACCAAGTATATAGATGCATTAAAGTAAATAACAGATAATAATGATATCCCAACAATATCCATGTTCCAACATGGAACAAACTTCAACTTCACCTGCAACTAGCAACGCTATAAGAGGGACTGAGCAAAAGCAATAACATAGCCAAACAACGGTTTGCTAGGAAGGTGGGTTAGAGGGTTGACATGGCAATATGGGAGGCATGATATAGCAAGTGGTAGGTAGCACAACATAGCGATAGAGAGAACAACTAGCAAGCAAAGATAGAAGTGATTTCGAGGGTATGGTCAGCTTGCCTGCAAAGTTCTCAGAGTTGATGAAAGCTTGAACCTCGTTAGCGTACTCAACATGTTCCTCGGTCACGTACTCGTCTCCCGTCTCTACCCAAGGGAAGAATACAAGCAAAGGAACAACAATCAACCACGGTGCAATGCACAAGCAACATGATGCAATACATGGCATGATATGCAATGCATATGCGTGCTCCGGAAAGGAAGAATAATCAAGGCATCAAATTGGAAAACCAAGTATGCCGCTGGAAACAGGAGATGATTTCGGTTGAAATCAATATAAAGATCATCAGAAACGGATGCACAGTTTGCAAATGGCAAGCAAAACAAGAATGGTGCTATTCTGTGATTAACAGCACGATGGCACTTAGAGTGCAACAAGAAACTAAGCTACTTCAGTCCAACATAGCAAAAAAGCATATGTCAGTGATGTACAAGAGATGCTTGACAAAACATGAACACTGAGCTACGGCTAAATTACACTAGAACAGGTTCCAACAAGCATGGCAAAAGTGCAAAAGATATCAGCATCACAGACTTAGTGAAAATACTAACATGTCTAAAACAATATCAGGAAGCAATGTTTAGAGTAAGCAAACAATGTGCTACAAGAACATATCATAGAAAACAAAAGCATGGCATGATTCCACTGAATTCATAGAACAAAAGTCCCTTACTGAACATGAGCCAAAAAGGCACCGAAGATATGATGGCACCCATGTAAACATAGCAAGTTTTATTAACAGTTTCACACTTTGCAGAAAACAGAGCATGGCATAAACAGATTTATGATAGAAACTTTGCGAGCTCATGCCACTCACCACAAAGCATTTCATGAAAAAACAAGCAAACCAACAGCAATATGACATGTTCATGAATCTAACCATGGCAAGAGCAAGTTCATAGGATGCATGGATCAATAGAAACAACCATCGCAAAATTGATTAACATGTTAACATTATGCCTGGAACATTTTATAGCAAAAGTAGAGCAAGAACAATACATGCTATACAACTTCATAATTGCAAACAGAGGCATGGATGGATAGAGCATAACCACATGTTCAAAACATCCTTACTGAAGCATCTCAAAATAAGCATGGATCTCACTGTAGCATCAAGTTTACATGGCATCAAAATAGCAGCAGGAAAAAGACTTCGCAATAACCTAAGTCCCTGGAAATAGCAACATCACGAAGCCTAATTTGCATGCTTGTGCTAGTCACCACATTGATCACGAAAATACAAGACAAGCACCCCTGTAAAGATGGCATGACTTAGTTCAGAACTCATGTAGACCTCAAGCTCATACGATGCACACATCAAATGCAACAAAAATGACAAAACCTCACAAACTGATAAGTACCAGCAGTAAACATTTTATAGCACCCTTGCATTAGTGAAAATGGCATCCTAACAGACAGTAACATGCAAGGAAATTCTTCTAACATGAAGAGCTCAACGAG
This sequence comes from Triticum dicoccoides, assembly GCF_002162155.2. Lineage (NCBI taxonomy): Eukaryota > Viridiplantae > Streptophyta > Magnoliopsida > Poales > Poaceae > Triticum > Triticum dicoccoides. The sequence goes on from NC_041390.1 coordinate 294,846,423, forward strand.
ACGAACATTTCTACATATCATATGCATGATTTGGAGCTATGGTCACCGAGATATGACATGATGAACAAGTGCATAAAAAAGTATGAATTCGGGGACTTGGTCGTTTTTCCAGGAAAAACAGAGTGAGTGTCGGATAACAAAAAGACGCACATGGCGTGGGATTGGACGGGTGCTCACATTAGGCCACTTGGGCCTAGGCGTCGAAGGGTGCAAGCCGGGGAAGTGGCTGGATATAGGCCTCGCGTGGGACGCGGCCCACGGGGCCGCGTGCGGCTGCGTGGTCAACGCCAGCGGGTGCTGCGCTCGTCTGCAACCCGCGGAAGAAGAAGACCGGCGGCAGCCGGGTGGCCTCTCCGGTGACGAACTCCGGCGATTGGCGGTGCTGCAAGGAACAGAGGGAGTGAGCCAGGGAGAAAAAGAGGAGAGGGGAAGGAGCAGGGCGCGGGGTGAGGTCCAGCCTGGTGGAGTCGTCGGTGGTGGCTTCGGTGGCCGGCAATGCGAGGCAAGCGCGCCGGATCTGGTGCACCAAAGGACTCCGGACGGGAGGCATGGAGCGGGCGGCGGAGTGGAGGCGAGGAGCCTCGGGCGTGGGGCGTGGCTTCGGGCCCGGTTCGCCCTGAGCGAGCCCGATCTGGGCTCCTTCGGGCCACGGCGGCGGGGAGGAGAGAGGACGTTCGGTGGCGGATGACGTGGCACCGCGGGATTGGAGGAGAGCGGCGGCGGAGGTGACGTGTCGCCCCGGGATTGGTCCGGGCGATGTGGCTGAGGGCGGTAGACATGTGTGGCACGGCGCGGATGCGTCTGGACGCGCGGAGGAGGAGGAGGTTAGGGTTCATCCGTGAAAATTCGGGGAGGGACACATATTTATAGGTAGAGGGAGTTTGGAGTGTCCAAATGAGGTGTAGTTTTCGCCCACACGATCGTGATCCGACGGCGGAGAACATGGAAATGGTTTAGACGGGTTATTAGGCTGTTTTGGAGGGGTGTTGGGCTCCAACGGAAAAGAGGCTTTCGTGGTTACCCGGTTTACCGTTGGAGCATCAAACGACCTCCTAATGGAACGAAATTTGACAGGCGGTCTACCGGTGGTGTACCGAGGCCACTTGGCAAATCTCGGTCCATTCCAAGAATGTTTACCACCCGCTCATGAAAAGAGACAAGCGGGGTGCGCCGGTGCAAGTGGGAGTGCCGGATTACGAAACGGACAACAGGGAAAATGAACGGATGCATGAGACAAACACATATGCAAATGAGATACACATGATGACATGATATGAAATGCATGACATGAACAAAAGCAAAACGAAGACAAAAACCCAACGATGAAGGGAATCTCATAACTTAAAGCCAAAAATGGCAAGAGTCGGAGTTAGAAATATGGAAAGTTGTATCCGGGGTGTTACACATCATGATTGGCTGAAGCTTCAGATGCAGAGTCTCTTGGTTGATGTCAATTGAATTTGCAACTTAGCCACCAAGAACTCATTTGTTGCACATGAAGCCTGTAGGCGGTCTCGGAAGAGCCTCACAATGCTCTGTCCCAAAGAAGATTTCGTGAAGATGGCTTCACAGAGAACTTCAAGTTTGACTCTAGGCCTCCTCAAAATGCAAGCTGGCATCACACTCCCTCAATTGAAGATTCTGAGCATTCATCCTCGGCTGCAACTGTTGTTGCCCGAGTAGTCGATGAAGAAGACGACACCACTTCACCAACCTTTACTACACTGCATCATGATATTGCGTCAGGCCCGTCTGCACTACCAAACTAAAGCGTCGACCCTGCTCCGACTTCACTCCTACTGGGAACGAGTAGATACTCTATGTCTTCAAACCTTTTTGGTCAATACTGACAAAAGGGGAAGAGGCATATGAGTTGATAGTCTTCAAGCGGGTCCATATGGGTGGTTGCTTTATTTTTCTAAGTTCCTACAACTCTCGTTTTGAAACTATTTGGCTTTTGAGTTGTAACACTTAAACTCGATGGTCGTCTGCTACCTTTTACTGCTACTTTGTGATGCGATGATAAATTCCGCATTAAGTCATTCTGCAGACACCCATTTTTCATTATGCATGTCATTATCTTCATTATTCTCATATATGCATGATGAATTGTCTTCGTAAGTTGAAGAGGATCCCCACAAAGTAAAACCTGCCATGTGCATTTGCATTCAAAAGAAAACTACTTATATGCACATCTTCAGGGGGAGCCTTTTGCAACTTATGAAGACAATGCCTTTATCCTTAACTCTCACATACTTTTATCCCCATTGAAAACTTCAACCAGTTTGTCATCAATCACCAAAAAGGGGGAGATTGTAAGTGCATCTAGTGCCCCTAGTTGGTTTTGGAGTATTGACGACAAACTTGGTTGAGGGACTAATGTGTTTGTGAGAATTGCAGGATAACACAGGTAGTAGTCCCTTATTGATTCGGTTTACCTACCAGACATGACCCCTAAAAATGTGTGAAGACAATGGTGGTTTGTGAAGACATTCACAGTGAAGATTATGACATGAGAAGACATTCATGTGAAGACTATGGAGTGCGAAGACATAGTTGTTTTGTAGTTTCCTTTTCTTCTTTGTTGAGTCATAGGAACCACCGTAGTGTTAAGTGGGGTCTAAGTGAACAAAGTCAGAGTGGCTGAAGTGATGCTCAACCAAAAATCCTATGTCTTCGAGCGAACACAATGAGAGCAAATCTTATCCAGAGCTGGATGAGTCAGCTTTACTTGTAGCCCAAGTTAAGCTGCCGCGTGTGCTTGAAATCCGACCGTTGGACACGTGTCGGTTTCTTAATGACCCAGGGTCATTTCGAACAAATCAGGTCGGGTTGCCTCCTGCTATAAATATCCCACCCCCTACACCATAATTTGGTGGCTGCTCAGAGTTAGTGCACAACATTTGTCATTTGAGAGCAACCCACCTCCGAAGCATTTGAGAGAGAAATCCTTGCAAGGACAAAGCCCAAAACAACCAGAGCCAAAAAGAGTGTTAGGCATCACTGAAGTCTTTCTGTCCGCGTGACCTGAAGACTTGTTACACTTGAGGACTGTGAATCCTCTAGCCGGTTAGGCGTGGCGTTCTGAGCATCCAAGAGCCATTGTGGATCGCCAATGAACGAAGTCTATGAAGGTTTGGAAGTCTACCTTGAAGACTTAGCAGAGTGATTGGGCGAGGACTGGGTGTCCTTAGATCAAGGGGGATAAGGTGAAGACGCAATCTTCTGAGATAAACCTCAGCCCCCCCTAACCAGACGTATAGTTGTCACAGCCATTGGAACTAGTCTACCAAATCCCTATCTTCACCAAGCAATTGGTTCTATCTCCCACTTTCCTTTACTTTACAGTTTGTCTTCATGAAGTCATTGCCTGGTTGTCTGATCTGATTGACTACACTGAGTGAAGACTGTCTACTGTTTGGCTTCATACTGTCTTCCATCCTGATCCATACTACCTAGCTGATGATAGTCTTCATGCTTTCACTTTATTGCTTACTTGACTATGGCTTGTCTAGTGTAGTCTTCCTTCCACTGCATATCAATAGGTTTATTTCTACTGTTTATCTTCAAAGACCTCGTGTTTTGATGACTTTCATAAAAATTGCCTATTCACCCCCCTCTAGTCAATAACTAGCACTTTCAGGTGCCCTGTGGTGGAGATCGTGCTATGTCAACTAGAACTGGGTTACTATCTACTGGGGTTGGGGTTATAAGGGGTGTGGCTGGTTCTTTGTCGAACTGGGTAGGGGTACAATCTGCGTGAGTCTGGTTTATGTGTGGTGGGGCTGGTTCTTGGGCAAGTACAACCGTGGTTCTATCTGCATCGGCAGGTAGCACGATCTTTTTTGAAGACTGTGTTTTTAATCCCATAGATACTGCCATCACCCCCTCCATTTCAAATGGCTGATAAACAAGAAAAGTAAATGAATGTACATATATTGTAAGATAGACAGGTGCAATGGATAGTAGGGAAGAAAACAGGGCATGAAATAATTCACATTTATGTTGTCTAACCAAATAGAATAGCATGATGTAACATATATGATGGCTAATTAAACTGGATAGCATGACACAATTTCACATGTATGATGGCTAACTAAACAGGTTAGAATGACATACTTCAAAATATGATGACTATGTAAACATGATGACATGATATAACTATAAGATGTGTCTATTAAAGTGGTTGGCATGCCATAATTCACAAACATGCCGTCGATGGAAACATGATGGCATGATATAATTCATAGATATAATGACATAATTCAAAATATGATGACTATGTAAACAGGATGAGATGATATAACTATATTATGTCTTTAGAAAATGGGTTGGCATGCCATAATTTAGATACATGTTGTCTATGTAAACATCATGGCATGATATAATTTAAATATATGATTTATATACTAAGCAAGTGAGCAGAGGGCAATCGCATATATGATGTGTCAACTAAGGAGATGGCATTCAATATTGTGTATATGATGTAAAAACTAAGCATTGCAAGACAACATATGCATCATATGAGTAATATAACCCTGCCAAGTTTGAGCATACACCTCAGGGGGATAATAGGACCGGTCATCTGCCTCTTAATCCTCCTTTGAGGAGCTATCTATAACCAGCAAGATATCTGCTTCAGTAAGTAGCATTGTCTGCTACGAAGACCTTGTTTTTAGTCCAGATTTCTCCATCACCAATTCAAATGGCTAATGCACAGGAAGAGTAGTTGAATATACAAACATTGTCGACAAATGCAATGAGTAATACAAAAAAAGATGGCATGATATAATTCACATATAATGCTTGGCTAAACAACAAGGCATTGCATAATTCACATACATAATGCCTTGCGACAAGATAGCATTGCATAATTCACATATATAATGTCTTGCAACTTGATGGCATTGCAAAATTCACATACATGGTAATTAGACACTAAACAGGTGGCATTCACACAAAGCATGTCTAAACTAAGCAAATGACATGCCAATGCAAGACACCATATGCACGATATGAGCAATATAACCCTGCCAAGTTAGAGCATGCACCTCAGGGGGGAAATAGGACTGGTCATCTGTCTCTGAATCCTCCTCTGTGGAGCTATATGTAACCAGCAAGACATGCGCTTCGTCAGATAACATTGTCTGCTCTGAAGACCCTGTTTCCACTCCAGATTTTCATGACCGTGTCGAATGGCTGATGCACAAGAAGAGTAATTGAATGTACTAAATATTTTGACAAATTTAATACGTAATAAAAAATGATGGCATGATATAATTCACATATAAGATGACTGGCTAACCAGGTTGGCATTGCAAAATTCACATATATGATGCCTGACTAAACAAGATGGCATTGCATGATTCACATATACGATAAAGAAACTAAATAGATGGCATTCACACAAAGCATATCTATACTAAGCAGATGACATATGTGATGTATAAAGTAAGCAATGCAAGGCACCATATGCATGATATTACCAACATCAACATGCCAAGTTAGAGTGAAGACCTCAAGGGGTAAATAGGAGTGGTCTTGTCCTTCTGAATCCCCCTCAGAACAGTTATCTTCCTCTTGATTATAATCCGAAATGGGTGGAGGGGGGCTGCCTTTGCGCCCACCATGGAGCTACGTCTGCATGAAATTTTATTGCCATACAAGGCTCGTCTCTTTTGCTATACATGTTCAGTTCCATTGTGTACAATAACTAACATGCATAGGAATAAAACATAGTGAGATTATGTAAAGAGTGCATGCACAAATCCAGAGTGATAGTAGCAAATTGTGGATAGACCCAAAACCAATGATAGCAGGCAGATAATAGCTTTACTTAAAAACTAAAGATAATGGCCCCTTTAATTTTTGTTTCACCCAACATGAAACTCATAGTAGACACCCGAGATTAACCAGATAGTAGACAGATAGTATTGATTGCTGCCCCAATATGTACCACACAACCATTTAAAAACTCAAGTTTGAGCATTAGTTTGGACCTAACTCGGAGTCTAATAGGTGAACATGACGATAAAGTAGAATGTCATCATATTAAGCGATGCATAACATAATCAGACATGAAAGAGTGCGACCTCTCTTGCGGACCCGTGTAGTCCTCAAGGTCATCTACTCAGTTGATGATGGTAATGTAGTTGTCGTGGCTGCCAGCGGCGGGGAAGAAGATCTGAAGTGGCGAAACACAGTCTGGAGGGCGGATCCCTGCTGTGGTGAACCCTTCCATCATTGGAGCAGCTGAGCTGGGGTGGAACACATCGCATCAGGAGCAGAACAAACCACACAAGGTTTTCTTTGACACATATCTGTAATAGAAGTAATTGTGTAAGGGATTGTTTGAATTTGAGGATTCTAACAATGCAGGGATAGGTAATACACATGAATTGGATAGGAATGCACATGCAAAACAAAGAATTTAAAAACACAGGATTTCTGCCAATCTGGGTGTTTGGTTCACAAGAATGGGAAGATCACAGGATGCAAAGAAGCATGGTGAGATTAAGTCAAACCACAAGAAAATGTATTGATAGAGGCGGAGGTGTCCCGTCTTTCGATGAGATGGTGGATTTCGCTTTGGTGGAAGTCGACTTTGACGATCCGACTACGAACGTGCGAGGACGTCGCGCCTTAGCAATCGCTAAACCAACTCCGAGAGGTTATTGACCACGCCGGAGCACGATCAACCTGACCACGAGGGTCTGTTTCCTGCGAGCAAACGAAGAACAAGCAAGAAACTAAGATTGCAATCTGGATATTGCGAATATAAGATGAAAGCTTTATTGATCAAGGTGGGGTTCTGTGACGCCTTTGTCTGGTCGTTGAACACAAACGAAGTACGCGAAGTTGCAGCTATGGCGAACTTTTAATCTAAACAAAACCCAAAGTCTAAACGATGCCCTAAGGGCTGTATATATGGAGGAAGAGGGGGGGAATTTCGTGGCCCTTGGTGGAGGGGTCCGAAATCAACCCTATCTCTTGTTTCCCCACACATACGGACTCTAAAAATAGCCTATACTTATGTATTTCGAAATTACATGGGCCTGGCCCAATAATAAGGTGACGCAGCACCTAAAATAGCCTGGGGACGAAATTTAGGAAGTGGCATCTTGTATATTTCGTCCAAGGCTTCATGCACCCATTATGGTGGCTTCAAAGTCCTGAAATCATCACTTGTAACTCCGTTCTTGTTCCCCTTGCGCATGCCATCATCTCCATGCTTGTTCTTGCTCCAATGTTCATCCTTCTCCAAGCTAGGCCCTTCATATGTAAGCAAAACAAATGTATCCAATTTAGGCAGCATCATATTCTCATGAACATTAGAATCATTACCAAGAAACGAAAGTACCTGGTAATTTAGTTGGCGTGCACGAGCTCTAGTAATTGGTCCAGTATGTATAGCAGCAGGGGCTGTGGGTGTAACAATTGTATTGATGTCCTCATCATCCTCCCCTTCTTGAAATGAAGTCGTCCTCGACGGAAGTTCATCTTCCTCACCCAAATAAGGCTTCAAATCTGCAATGTTAAAAGTGGGACTAACCCCAAAATCTGCAGGCAGCTCAAGTTTATATGCATTATCATTTATTTTCTCTAGCACCTTAAAGGGACCATCAGCACGTGGCATTAACTTTGATTTGCGCAAATCAGGAAATCTATCCTTACGCAAATGTAACCAAACAAGATCTCCAGGTGCAAACACAACATGTTTTCTACCCTTATTTCCAGCAAGTTTATATTTAGCATTCATGCGCTCAATGTTTTCCTTAGTTAACTCATGCATTTTTAAAATCAATTCAACACGTTGTTTAGCATCAAAATTAACCTTCTCCGAAGATGGAAGAGGCAACAAATCAATAGGTGCATGAGGTAGGAAATCATACACAACTTCAAAAGGGCACATCTTAGTAGTAGAATGCAATGAACGATTATAAGCAAATTCAATATGAGGCAAGCATTCCTCCCACATTTTCTTATTATTCTTCAAAACAGCCCTAGGCATAGTAGACAACGTTCTATTGACTACTTCAGTTTGTCCATCAGTTTGGGGGTGACAAGTAGTACTAAAAAGCAGTTTAGTCCCCAACTTAGCCCGTAAACATCTCCAAAAGTGGCTAAGAAATTTAGTATCACGATCTGAAACAATAGTATTTGGCACACCATGCAAGCGAATAATTTCACGAAAGAACAAATCAGCAACATTAACAGCATCATCGCTTTTATGACATGGTATAAAGTGTGCCATTTTCGAGAATCTATCCACGACAACAAATATGCTATCCCTCCCCTTCTTTGTTCGAGGTAAACCTAAAACAAAGTCCATAGATATATCCTCCCAAGGAACACTAGGTACAGGCAAAGGCATATATAAACCATGAGGATTGAGTCGTGACTTAGCTTTTTGACATGTAGTGCAGCGAGCAATAAAACGCTCAACATCCCGTCTCATCTTTGGCCAAAAGAAATGTGTAGCAAGTACATCCTCCGTCTTCTTCACGCCAAAGTGTCCCATTAATCCTCCTCCATGCGCCTCCTGCAACAACAAAAGACGAACGGAGCTAGCTGGAATGCATAGCTTGTTAGCACGAAACACAAATCCATCATTAACAACAAACTTGTTCCACATTCTTCCTTCTTTACAATTCCGCATTACATCTTTAAAATCAGCATCATGCACATATTGATCTTTGATGGTCTCCAAACCAAATATTTTGAAGTCAAGTTGTGAAAGCATAGTATAGCGACGATACAATGCATCAGCAATAACATTTTCTTTTCCCTTCTTGTGTTTAATGACATAAGAGAAAGTCTCAATGAATTCAACCCATTTAGCATGTCTACGATTCAGTTTAGCTTGACTTTTAATATGTTTCAAAGATTCATGATCAGAATGTATAACAAATTCTTTGGGCCATAAATAATGTTGCCATGTTTCTAAAGTCCGAACAAGAGCATATAATTCTTTATCATAAGTAGAATAATTCAGACTAGGCCCACTCAATTTTTCAGAAAAGTATGCAACAGGTTTGCCATCTTGTAATAACACACCTCCTAATCCAATTCCACTAGCATCACATTCAAGCTCAAAAGTCTTATTAAAATCAGGAAGTTGGAGTAAAGGAGCATGTGTCAACTTATCTTTCAATACCGTGAAGGCTTCTTCCTGTGCGGTACCCCAAACAAAAGGCACATCCTTCTTTGTAAGCTCGTTGAGAGGTGCAGCAATGGTGCTGAAATCTCTCACAAAACGCCTATAGAATACAGCGAGGCCAAGAAAACTCCTCACTTGTGTGACCGTTTTGGGCTGCGGCCAACTCTCAATAGCTTCAATCTTGGCTTTGTCAACTTCAATTCCCTGTGGAGTAACAACATAGCCAAGAAAAGATACTCGGTCGGTGCAAAAGGTGCACTTCCCAAGGTTACCGAACAAACGTGCATCACGTAGAGCAATAAAAACAGCACGTAAATGTTCCAAATGTTCTTCCAAAGATCTGCTATAAATCAGTATATCATCAAAATAGACTACCACAAATCGTCCAATGAAAGCACGTAAAACTTCGTTCATTAGTCTCATGAAAGTACTAGGCGCATTAGTTAACCCAAAAGGCATGACTAACCACTCATATAATCCAAACTTAGTTTTAAATGCTGTTTTCCATTCATCTCCCAATTTCATACGAATTTGATGGTATCCACTACGCAAATCAACTTTGGAGAATATTGTAGAGCCACTCAATTCATCAAGCATATCATCTAGCCTAGGAATAGGATGACGATAACGAATAGTAATATTATTAATGCCTCTACAATCAACACACATACGTGATGTATCATCCTTTTTCTAGCACAGTCTAGCCTAGGACCAGCACAGTACCATCGTTGAGCGTTTATTCAACTTTGCATCTCTGAATTGATTATTGCTGACCCTTTTTGCTACCATATTATAAGCCTTCCCAGCTCCACATACATCTACGTCGTGCGTTTGACTCTCCCTGGTAATCGCTCTATCCAAGCTTTGAGAGTTTTTGACTACAACGGTTGCCGATCACCGCCTGCTGCTGGGTAAGAACTGGTAAGAATTTGAGATTTGCTTGACGGATTTGTGACACCCACCACCACCACTTGTTCGTAGTCTGTAGGATCATATTCTTGTGTGTTTCTATTGCTGCTAACCATGCCAGGATCACAAGCCGACGAGATTGACTGGGAGAATTTATCGAACAAGGAGCTTCATGATAAGTTTCAGCAAATGATGACTGAACAGGTGCAAGATGTGCTGAACAATTTTGAAGAGGCCATGGAGAAGATCACTGGCCTTGAGAAGACGTTCGAAACAAAGCTCGATAACAAGTTTAATGAATTGCTCGCGCGTCTTCCACCACCACCACCCGCTGCACCTAATGCACCTCTCCAACAACAACAACAACGACTACCTCCACGTCGCGAAGCAGACCTCCGCCGAGCAAGCCGTGTTTGATAGAGGCGAGGGTCCCGATCTTTCGATGAGATGATAACTATCGATTTGGTGGAGACGACTTTGACGATCCGACTACAAACGTGCACGACGTTGCGCCTTAGCAATCGCTAAACCAATCTCCTGAGGTTACTGACGATGCTGGAAGCACGGTCAGCCTGACCACGAAGGTCTATTCCTGCAAGCAATCGAAGAACGAGCAAGAATATGATAAAGCAATCTAAATATTACAAATATATATGAAGTATTGATAATGGTGGGGATCCGGAAGCGGTCTTGGTCTGGTCGTTGGACACAAACGAAGTACACGAAGTTGCAATGGCTAACTTTTAACTAAACAAATCCCAAGGTCTAAACGATGCCCTAAGGGCTGTATATATGGAGGAAGAGGGGGTGGATTTCGTGGCCCTTGGTGGAGGGGTCCGAAATCAACCCTATCTCTTGTTTCCCCACACATACGGACTCTAAAAATAGCCTATACTTATGTATTTCGAAATTACATGGGCCTGGCCCAATAATAAGGTGACGCAGCACCTAAAATAGCCTCGGGACGAAATTTATGAAGTGGCATCTTGTATATTTCGTCCAAGGCTTCATGCACACATTATGGTGGCTTCAAAGTCCTGAAATCATCACTTGTAACTCCGTTCTTGTTCCCCTTGCGCATGCCATCATCTCCATGCTTGTTCTTGCTCCAATGTTCATCCTTCTCCAAGCTAGGCCCTTCATTTGTAAGCAAAACAAATGTATCCAATTTAGGCAGCATCATATTCTCATGAACATTAGAATCATTACCAAGAAACGAAAGTACCTGATAATTTAGTTGGCGTGCACGAGCTCTAGTAATTGGTCCAGTATGTATAGCAGCAGGGGCTGTGGGTGTAACAATTGTATTGATGTCCTCATCAGCTTGTTAGAACGAAACACAAATCCATCGTTAACGACAAACTTGTTCCACATTCTTCCTTCTTTACAATTCTGCATTAGATCTTTAAAATCAGCATCATGCACATATTGATCTTTGATGGTCTCCAAACCAAATATTTTGAAGTCAAGTTGTGAAAGCATAGTATAGCGACGAGACAATGCATCAGCAATAACATTTTCTTTTCCCTTCTTGTGTTTAATGACATAAGGGAAAGTCTCAATGAATTCAACCCATTTAGCATGTCTACGATTCAGTTTAGCTTGACTTTTAATATGTTTCAAAGATTCATGATCAGAATGTATAACAAACTCTTTGGGCCATAAATAATGTTGCCATGTTTCTAAAGTCCGAACAAGAGCATATAATTCTTTATCATAAGTAGAATAATTCAGACTAGGCCCACTCAATTTTTCAGAAAAGTATGCAACAGGTTTGCCATCTTGTAATAGCACACCTCCTAATCCAATTCCACTAGCATCACATTCAAGCTCAAAAGTCTTATTAAAATCAGGAAGTTGGAGTAAAGGAGCATGTGTCAACTTATCTTTCAATACCGTGAAGGCTTCTTCCTGTGCGGTACCCCAAACAAAAGGCACATCCTTCTTTGTAAGCTCGTTGAGAGGTGCAGCAATGGTGCTGAAATCTCTCACAAAACGCCTATAGAATCCAGCGAGGCCAAGAAAACTCCTCACTTGTGTGACCGTTTTGGGCTGCGGCCAACTCTCAATAGCTTCAATCTTGGCTTTGTCAACTTCAATTCCCTGTGGAGTAACAACATAGCCAAGAAAAGATACTCGGTCGGTGCAAAAGGTGCACTTCCCAAGGTTACCGAACAAACGTGCATCACGTAGAGCAATAAAAACAGCACGTAAATGTTCCAAATGTTCTTCCAAAGATCTGCTATAAATCAGTATATCATCAAAATAGACTACGACAAATCGTCCAATGAAAGCACGTAAAACTTCGTTCATTAGTCTCATGAAAGTACTAGGCGCATTAGTTAACCCAAAAGGCATGACTAACCACTCATATAATCCAAACTTAGTTTTAAATGCTGTTTTCCATTCATCTCCCAATTTCATACGAATTTGATGGTATCCACTACGCAAATCAACTTTGGAGAATATTGTAGAGCCACTCAATTCATCAAGCATATCATCTAGCCTAGGAATAGGATGACGATAACGAATAGTAATATTATTAATGCCTCTACAATCAACACACATACGTGATGTACCATCCTTTTTCGGCACTAGAATAATAGGAACAGCACAAGGACTAAGGGATTCGCGTATATAACCTTTGTCGAGAAGCTCTTGTACTTGACGCATAATCTCCTTCGTCTCCTCTGGATTGGTACGGTATGGTGCACGGTTTGGCAGTGAAGCACCGGGAATTAAGTCAATCTGATGCTCAATCCCTCGAATACGCGGTAATCCCGGTGGCACGTCTTGTGGAAAGACGTCAGCGAACTCCTGCAAAATGTTAGTGACAGCAGGAGGCAAAGAGGAAGGCACGTCCTCGAATGAAAATAATGCCTCTTTGCACACAAAAGCATAGCAAACAGATTTGCTGAAATCTAGCTCATCAATATCAGATTTGGTGGCAAATAAACATGCACTTTTCAATTTAATTTCAGAAGCAACACTAGATGGTTTATTATTAGGCTTCATTTGTTGCTCAAATTCTTTTGCCACAATGTGATTTTCACTCTTATTCGTCTCCTGTTTTGCTTTATTAGCTCTATTAATATCATCTTTCAAAATGGAATCAGTAGTCATAGGAAGCAAAGTAATATTTTTATCCTAATGAACAAGAGTATAGTGATTGTTTCTACCATGGTGTACAGAATTTTTATCAAATTGCCATGGTCTACCAAGTAATAAGGAACATGCTTGCATAGGTACCACATCACAATCAACATAATCAGCATATGTAGAGATACTAAAATGCACACGAACAGTACGTGTTACCTTAACCTTGCCGCTGTTGTTGAACCATTGGATGTAGTAAGGATGTGGATGTGGTCTTGTGGTGAGAGAAAGCTTCTCCACCATCTCCATGCTAGCCAAGTTGTTGCAGCTCCCTCCGTCTATGATGACGCGCACAGAACGTTCCTTCACAACTCCCTTGGTATGGAACAAATTGTGCCTCTGATTTTGCTCAGCTTGTGTGATCTGCACACTCAAAACACGTTGAGCAACTAAACATTCATACCTGTCAGCGTCTTCAAGAGCCATGTATTGCGTCTCATGATCAGAATCATCTCCACCATGTTCTTCACGTGTAATAAGAGCCAAAGTCTCCTCATCATAGTCACTAGCGGACTCATATTCACCATCCGCGGTAGCAATCATCACACGCGGATATTTGCATTCCCTCGCATAATGACCTCCTCCCTTACAACGACGACAAATAATATCACTTGTGTGCCCTGTTGATGCCATGGAAGAAGAAGAACGCTGTGCAGGCCCCGTAGGTGCGCTCTTGGCAGATAATGGTGGTTGTGCCTGTTTTCTTGTATCACGGCTGGAGGTGGCACCGGATGGAGGTGCTGGTGTAGTTGAAGTAGAAGATGCACGTGGTGTCCATGATGAAGGTCGGCCTGCAGAAAAGTTAGTTCGCCCCAATGCTTGTCGATCCTGCACTTCACGTTCAGCTTTACAAGCAAGATGGAATAAACGAGTGATATTAGTATACTCCTTATAGTCTAGAATGGTCTGAATCTCTCTATTTAATCCACCCAGAAAACGTGCAAGCATAGCTTCATTCTCCTCAACAATACCACATCTAATCATGCCAGTTTGTAATTCCTGATAATATTCTTCTACAGAATTTTTCCCTTGTCTTAAACACTGCAATTTTTGAAGCAATTCACGTTGATAATATGGTGGAACCCAACGCGTACGCATAGCAGTTTTCAAAGCAGCCCAAGTAGTTGGAATAGGATATAATCTACAATGTTCAGACCACCATACACATGCAAAACTAGTGAAAGCACAAACAGCAGCAGCAACTCGTCTCTCCTCAGGATATTGTAGACATGTAAATCGTTGTTCAGTTTCTAACTCCCAAGTAAGATATATATCAGGAACATATCTACCCTCAAATGGTGGAATATTCAATTTCAGTTTAGGAATATGGACATCATCTCGTACCTGAGGTGGTGGTGCAGGCCTACCATTACGAATATATACCTGAGGTCGACCTGCTGGTGGTGGTACAGGTGGCTGCACGTAGTGTTGATTTTGATCAACCTCATCCTCATAATCTCCCACATAATCATCCTCCTCCGCATCAGCAGCAGGAGCCACAGAAGTATCAACAGCAGCACCAACAGTTTGGCCAAACGCAAGAGGAACACGGCTTGCTCGGCGGAGGTCTGCTTCGCGACGTGGAGGTAGTCGTTGTTGTTGTTGTTGGAGAGGTGCGTTAGGTGCAGCGGGTGGTGGTGGTGGAAGACGCGCGAGCAATTCATTAAACTTGTTATCCAGCTTTGTTTCGAACGTCTTCTCAAAGCCAGTGATCTTCTCCATGGCCTCTTCAAAATTGTTCAGCACATCTTGCACCTGTTCAGTCATCATTTGCTGAAACTTATCATGAAGCTCCTTGTTCGATAAATTCTCCCAGTCAATCTCGTCGGCTTGTGATCCTGGCATGGTTAGCAGCAATAGAAACACACAAGAATATGATCCTACAGACTACGAACAAGTGGTGGTGGTATATGGCAGCGGTGGTGGTAGCGGTGGTAGTATATGGATATGGATCGGTGGTGGTATATGGGCACGGATTGGTGGTGGTATATGGATACAAATTCGGAGCGGTGGTGGTAGATGGCAGGGGCGATGATGATGGTGCGGCGGCGGCGTGACAACTTATGACCAGAACTCGAAACTCTAAAAGACTAGACTCTAAGACCAGCAACTAGACACGACGATGCAACCGCAAATTCAACAAAGCAAAACCCTAAAAAGATTATGCAAGGCTCAGATTGGTTCGGATATGATGAACTAACCCTAATTTTTTTTTGTGGCTTTGTCGTGGACTAAAGGTATGAAGAACAGACTCGATCTAAACTACGAAAAACTGTAAAATCTCACCGAGCAACCTGGAAATCTGATACCACTTGATAGAGGCGGAGGTGTCCCGTCTTTCGATGAGATGGTGGATTTCGCTTTGGTGGAAGTCGACTTTGACGATCCGACTACGAACGTGCGAGGACGTCGCGCCTTAGCAATCGCTAAACCAACTCCGAGAGGTTATTGACCACGCCGGAGCACGATCAACCTGACCACGAGGGTCTGTTTCCTGCGAGCAAACGAAGAAAAAGCAAGAAACTAAGATTGCAATCTGGATATTGCGAATATAAGATGAAAGCTTTATTGATCAAGGTGGGGTTCTGTGACGCCTTTGTCTGGTCGTTGAACACAAACGAAGTACGCGAAGTTGCAGCTATGGCGAACTTTTAATCTAAACAAAACCCAAAGTCTAAACGATGCCCTAAGGGCTGTATATATGGAGGAAGAGGGGGGAATTTCGAGGCCCTTGGTGGAGGGGTCCGAAATCAACCCTATCTCTTGTTTCCCCACACATACGGACTCTAAAAATAGCCTATACTTATGTATTTCGAAATTACATGGGCCTGGCCCAATAATAAGGTGACGCAGCACCTAAAATAGCCTCGGGACGAAATTTATGAAGTGGCATCTTGTATATTTCGTCCAAGGCTTCATGCACCCATTATGGTGGCTTCAAAGTCCTGAAATCATCACTTGTAACTCCGTTCTTGTTCCCCTTGCGCATGCCATCATCTCCATGCTTGTTCTTGCTCCAATGTTCATCCTTCTCCAAGCTATGCCCTTCATTTGTAAGCAAAACAAATGTATCCAATTTAGGCAGCATCATATTCTCATGAACATTAGAATCATTACCAAGAAACGAAAGTACCTGGTAATTTAGTTGGCGTGCACGAGCTCTAGTAATTGGTCCAGTATGTATAGCAGCAGGGGTTGTGGGTGTAACAATTGTATTGATGTCCTCATCAGATATTAATAGAGCTAATAAAGCACAACAGGAGAAGAATAAGAGTGAAAATCAGATTGTGGCAAAAGAATTTGAGCAACAAATGAAGCCTAATAATAAACCATCTAGTGTTGCTTGTGAAATTAAATTGAAAAGTGCATGTTTATTTGCCTACAAATCTGATATTGATGAGCTAGATTTCAGCAAATCTGTTTGCTATGCTTTTGTGTGCAAAGAGGCATTATTTTCATTCGAGGACATGCTTTCCTCTTTGCCTCCTGCTGTCACTAACATTTTGCAGGAGTTCGCTGACGTTTTTCCACAAGACGTGCCACCGGGATTACCGCCTATTCGAGGGATTGAGCATCAGATTGACTTAATTCCCGGTGCTTCACTTCCAAACCGTGCACCATACCGTACCAATCCAGAGGAGACGAAGGAGATTATGCGTCAAGTACAAGAGCTTCTCGACAAAGGTTATATACGCGAATCCCTTAGTCCTTGTGCTGTTCCTATTATTCTAGTGCCGAAAAAGGATGGTACATCACGTATGTGTGTTGATTGTAGAGGCATTAATAATATTACTATTCGTTATCGTCATCCTATTCCTAGGCTAGATGATATGCTTGATGAATTGAGTGGCTCTACAATATTCTCCAAAGTTGATTTGCGTAGTGGATACCATCAAATTCGTATGAAATTGGGAGATGAATGGAAAACAGCATTTAAAACTAAGTTTGGATTATATGAGTGGTTAGTCATGCCTTTTGGGTTAACTAATGCGCCTAGTACTTTCATGAGACTAATGAACGAAGTTTTACGTGCTTTCATTGGACGATTTGTCGTAGTCTATTTTGATGATATACTGATTTATAGCAGATCTTTGGAAGAACATTTGGAACATTTACGTGCTGTTTTTATTGCTCTACGTGATGCACGTTTGTTCGGTAACCTTGGGAAGTGCACCTTTTGCACCGACCGAGTATCTTTTCTTGGCTATGTTGTTACTCCACAGGGAATTGAAGTTGACAAAGCCAAGATTGAAGCTATTGAGAGTTGGCCGCAGCCCAAAACGGTCACACAAGTGAGGAGTTTTCTTGGCCTCGCTGGATTCTATAGGCGTTTTGTGAGAGATTTCAGCACCATTGCTGCACCTCTCAACGAGCTTACAAAGAAGGATGTGCCTTTTGTTTGGGGTACCGCACAGGAAGAAGCCTTCACGGTATTGAAAGATAAGTTGACACATGCTCCTTTACTCCAACTTCCTGATTTTAATAAGACTTTTGAGCTTGAATGTGATGCTAGTGGAATTGGATTAGGAGGTGTGTTATTACAAGATGGCAAACCTGTTGCATACTTTTCTGAAAAATTGAGTGGGCCTAGTCTGAATTATTCTACTAATGATAAAGAATTATATGCTCTTGTTCGGACATTAGAAACATGGCAACATTATTTATGGCCCAAAGAATTTGTTATACATTCTGATCATGAATCTTTGAAACATATTAAAAGTCAAGCTAAACTGAATCGTAGACATGCTAAATGGGTTGAATTCATTGAGACTTTCCCTTATGTCATTAAACACAAGAAGGGAAAAGAAAATGTTATTGCTGATGCATTGTCTCGTCGCTATACTATGCTTTCACAACTTGACTTCAAAATATTTGGTTTGGAGACCATCAAAGATCAATATGTGCATGATGCTGATTTTAAAGATGTAATGCAGAATTGTAAAGAAGGAAGAATGTGGAACAAGTTTGTCGTTAACGATGGATTTGTGTTTCGTGCTAACAAGCTATGCATTCCAGCTAGCTCCGTTCGTCTTTTGTTGTTGCAGGAGGCGCATTGATAGAGGCAAAGGTGTCCCGTCTTTCGATGAGATGGTGGATTTCGCTTTGGTGGCAGTCGACTTTGACGATCCGACTACGAACGTGCGAGGACGTCGCGCCTTAGCAATCGCTAAACCAACTCCGAGAGGTTATTGACCATGCCGGAGCACGATCAACCTGACCACGAGGGTCTGTTTCCTGCGAGCAAACGAAGAACAAGCAAGAAACTGAGATTGTAATCTGGATATTGCGAATATAAGATGAAAGCTTTATTGATCAAGGTGGGGTTCTGTGACGCCTTTGTCTGGTCGTTGAACACAAAAGAAGTACGCGAAGTTGCAGCTATGGCGAACTTTTAATCTAAACAAAACCCAAAGTCTAAACGATGCCCTAAGGGCTGTATATATGGAGGAAGAGGGGGGAATTTCGTGGCCCTTGGTGGAGGGGTCCGAAATCAACCCTATCTCTTGTTTCCCCACACATACGGACTCTAAAAATAGCCTATACTGATGTATTTCGAAATTACATGGGCCTGGCCCAATAATAAGGTGACGCAGCACCTAAAATAGCCTCGGGACGAAATTTATGAAGTGGCATCTTGTATATTTCGTCCAAGGCTTCATGCACCCATTATGGTGGCTTCAAAGTCCTGAAATCATCACTTGTAACTCCGTTCTTGTTCCCCTTGCGCATGCCATCATCTCCATGCTTGTTCTTGCTCCAATGTTCATCCTTCTCCAAGCTAGGCCCTTCATTTGTAAGCAAAACAAATGTATCCAATTTAGGCAGCATCATATTCTCATGAACATTAGAATCATTACCAAGAAACGAAAGTACCTGGTAATTTAGTTGGCGTGCACGAGCTCTAGTAATTGGTCCAGTATGTATAGCAGCAGGGGCTGTGGGTGTAACAATTGTATTGATGTCCTCATCATGTATGGTTATAATGCTATGATGCTACTACCTCTTAGTCTTGTGCTTCGTTAATAGGAATTTGAAAAGGAGGACAAGTGAATATTAAAATTCCTACGGTTTTTTTTCAAGGAGACACTAAAGGAACAAATCCTACACTTTTTCTTTGCTCCATTCCTTTGAACCAAATGTATGAATAGTAGTACCATAGGAAACTTTCCAATTCCTATGTTTTCCTTCACTTTTCCTTTCAAGCACTGGTGATTCTAGTAGGCATGCTTGAGAAGGGAAAAGCCTACACTCAAAAAATGTTTTTGTGCTACTTCTACTACTTTGGACCCAGACCACTACCCTACTAGCTCAACTCCCAGGCCCATCTACAAATGCACAGCTCAAGCACACATAGATAAATAATGATGGCGTTCAAGAGAGTCCATCACGAATAGGTAAGTTGCTTGGTACCTCACTGCTTGTCATATAGTAGGAGAAACTAATCGTATTTCGCGTTGCTACGTGTGCTCAATGGACAATATATATAACATGTAGAGTAAAAAATAGATGCAACAAGTGTACAACCTCTTTGGCGAAGCCATGTCGATCTCATCGTGATTGGGTTGGTCGGTGAGGATGCTCTGGCTGATTTGGCTGTCGGAGGAGGGGAAGAAGATCTTAGGCGTCTGGAGATGGATCTCGGGGTACTGCTCTGCTGTGATGGAGGGTTTTGTCGTCGGAGCAGCTCCAGTGAGTTGTACAATGGCGAGGCTGAAGCAGGACAAGAGTGACAACGTTAACCTGAGTGGAATTCTAATATCATCTCCAATAGATGACGTAAAATACATAACCGCAAAGTGCTAGATGTAAAATACATCAACCACTCATCTCTGAACTTAATTGTCGAAACTGAATTTGACTGTCAAAACTGAATTTTGCTATCAAAAATGAATTTTACTGTCGAAACGGAATGCACTAGTAGTAGAAAAGCAGTAGCAGCAGAAGCCGTGCCCGGAGCAGCAGTGCGTGCAAGAGCCGAGGCAGCTGGTCATGTAGCAGCATCTCGGGTAGCAGCTGTAGGGGCTCGAGGGAGAGCAGGATATGCTACTCATGCAGCAGTAGCGCGTGCAAGAGCAGGTCAGCAGCGCAAGCAATAGCAAGAACGAGAGCAGCAACGGAAGCAATAGCAAGAGCAAGAGCAACAACAAGAGGAAGATCAAGAGCAAGAGTAGACCAAGCAGGGGACCTAGAGCAAGAGCAGAGCAGAAGCGCGAGCGAGAGCCAAAGCAGCAGCAGCTCCTACTGATGTGGATGTCGCCGCCGAGGGAGCGACTGTTGGGGAACGTAGAATGCAATTTCAAAAATCTTCCTACGATCACGCAATATCTATCTAGGAGATGCATATCAATGAGAGGGGGAGAGTGTGTCTACGTACCCTTGTAGACCGAAAGCGGAAGGATTATGTTAACGCGGTTGATGTAGTCAAACGTCTTCGTGATCCAACCGATCAAGTACCGAACGTACGGCACCTCCAAGTTCAGCACATGTGCAGCTCGATGATGTCCCTCGAACTCTTTATCTAGCAGAGGGTCGAGGGAGAGTTTCGTAAGCACGATGGCATGGTGATGGTGATGGTGATGTGATCTGCGTAGGGCTTCGCCTAAGCACTACGTGAATATGACCGGAGGAGTAAACCGTGGAGAGAGACGCCGACACGGCTTGGAACCATTGGTGTGTCTCCAAGAGGTGCCCTGCCCATGTATATAAAGTAGGGAGAGGAGGAGGCCGGCCACCAGGGGCGCGCCAAGGGGGGGGGGGAGTCTTACTAGGACTCCACTCCTAGTAGGATTTGGCCCCCCTTTTTTCCTCCTCATGGAGGGGGAAAGAGGGAAGGGAGAGGGAAGAGGAGAAGGAAAGGAGGGCGCGCCCCCTCCCCTAGTCCAATCCGGACTCCCTATGGGAGGGGGGGCGACCACCCCTTGTGGGCTGCCTCCCCTCTCTCCTATGGACCATGTAGGCCCAATATTTCCCTAGGGGGTTCTGGTAACCCCACGGTTCTCCGAAATATACCCAAACCATTCCGAAACCATTCCGGTGTCTGAACTGTTGGAAATATGCCCTAGAGGCAATAATAAAATCATTATTATTATATTTCCTTGTTCATGATAATTGTCTATTATTCATGCTATAATTGTGTTATCCGGAAATCATAATACATGTGTGAATACATAGACCGTAACATGTCCCTAGTGAGACTCTAGTTAACTAGCTCATTGATCAATAGATAGTCATGGTTTCCTGACTATGGACATTGGATGTCATTGATAACGGGATCACATCATTAGGAGAATGATGTGATGGACAAGACCCAATCATAAGCATAGCACAAGATCGTGTAGTTCGTTTGCTAGAGCTTTTCCAATGTCAAGTATCATTTCCTTAGACCATGAGATCGTGTAACTCCCGGATGCCGTAGGAGTGCTTTGGGTGTACCAAACGTCACAATGTAACTGGGTGACTATAAAGGTATACTACAAGTATCCCTGAAAGTATCTGTTGGGTTGACACGGATCGAGACTGGAATTTGTCACTCCGTATGACGGAGAGGTATCTATGGGCCCACTCGGTAATGCATCATCATAATGAGCTCAACGTGACCAAGTGTTTGGTCACGGGATCATGCATTATGGTACGAGTAAAGTGACTTGCCGGTGACGAGATTGAACGAGGTATTGGGATACCGACGATCGAATCTCGGGTAAGTAACATACCGATTGACAAAGGGAATTGAATACAGGATTGATTGAATCCTCGACATCATGGTTCATACGATGAGATCATCGTGGAACATGTGGGAGCCAACATGGGTATCCAGATCCCGCTATTGGTTATTGACCGGAGAGTCGTCTCGGTCATGTCTGCGTGTCTCCCGAACCCGTAGGGTCTACACACTTAAGGTTCGGCTAGGGTTGTAGAGATATTAGTATGCGGTAACCCGAAAGTTTTTCGGAGTCCCGGATGAGATCCCGGACGTCACGAGGAGTTCCGGAATGGTCCGGAGGTGAAGATTTATATATAGGAAGCCCAGTTTCGGCCATCAGGAAGGTTTCAGGGGTAATCGGTATTGTACCGGGACAACCGGAAGGGTCCCGGGGGTCCACCGGGTGGGGCCACCTATCCCGGAGGGCCCCATGGGCTGAAGTGGGAGGGGAACCAGCCCCTAGTGGGCTGGTGCGCCCCCCATGGGCCTCCCCCTGCGCCTAGGGTTGGAAACCCTAGGGGTGGGGGTGCCCCACCTGA